>NC_140993.1:143424222-143606722 GCF_052327205.1 Somniosus microcephalus
TGTCACTGGCAGCTTCAGGGACCTCCTCCTCACCAGCTGAAAGCAGGAAGGCACAAGAGTAGCTTTAGAGTGAGGACAGGGCGTCAGCGAGGGAGGCATGAGTGGTGGCATTCAGCGCATTGGTTGGACAGTGGCAAAGGATGTAGATCTGAAGCGCAAGGGGAACGAGAGAGGTCCAAAAGGTCATGTCCTTACCATTGGGGCCCAGCACAGGGTCGGCATCTCCACATGCAATGGGGCCAATCAGCTGGCCACCCATGAGTCGACCCACGCGCTCCTCCAGGTCACTGAGCTGCTGGAACTGGGGACGGCCTCCCCCGGTGTCAGTCCGGCTCCTCAGATTCTGGGCCAGCTTGGCCTGCAAGAGAAAGGACGGCCTCTAAGTACAGTGTGGTGCCCTGTTGTTGTGTGCACTGCCTCCCATGGTCGAATAGCTTGGCCAGTGTGGTGCCCTGTTGCTGTATGCACTGCCTCCCATGGTCGAATAGCTTGGCCAGTGTGGTGCCCTGTTGCTGTATGCACTGCCTCCCATGGTCGAATAGCTTGGCCAGTGTGTAAAGTGCAGAAAGTGCAATTGATGTTCATGCCAGTGCCATAGCTGCTGGATGAGGGCTGGCCATTAGGGCTTTGAGGTCCCTTTGCCCATAATGTGAGGTGCACATGCAAGGATGAGGAGGACACTGGAAAGGGTACTCACCCTGACAATCCGAGTGAGGTCGTTAAATTTTTTCCGGCATTGGACACCAGTCCTGGGGACATCGCAGGTGGCTGTGACCCTCTGGGCGACATCCCTCCAGGCTTTCCTGTACACCCTGGTGGCAGGCTTCTTGCCACTGTCCGGGAACAAGATATGGCGTCTCCTCTCCAAAGCCCTAACCAGCACCTTTAAATCATGGGCAGAGAAGCGCTGCGCTTGCTCACGGGCCCTCTGCATCCTTCCTGGCGCTATTTCTCTCCAGCAGCAGTGTTTAGGCCTAGCTGGAGGGCTGCAGTATCCAGGGCGTGGCAGCAGACCAAGTCGACCCTTCCCCCTTTAAGAGCTGGCCGGCGCCAGGGTGTCTGCTGTCAATCAAGAAATGACCGCACCTGCGCTGCGCCCGGCCTCGGCGGTATCACTCTGCACCGCCGGCTTAGCGCCTAAAGATAGCCGTGCATCGCCAGTTTTAGCGCTCGAGCAAACTCCTTGGCCAAAGCTACTGAATATCGGCGAAGTGGCCTCCACTTTGCGCCGGGCGCAAACTTTAGCGGCCGCCCGACTTTACCGCCCCAAAAGTGGCTATACTGAATTTCTAGGCCGAGGTGTTCAGCGCCTTCCCGGATGCTTCTCCTCCACTTTGTGCGGTCTTGGGCCAGGGATTCCCAGGTGTCGGTGAGGATGTTTTCAAGGAGGCTTTGAGGGTGTCCTTGAAGTGTTTCCTCTGCCCACCTGGGGCTCTCTTGCTGTGCCGGAGCTCCGAGTAGAGCGCTTGTTTTGGGAGTCTCGTATTGGGCATGCGGACAATGTGACCCGTCCATCAGAGCTGATTGAGCATGGTCAAAGCTTCGATGCTGGGGATGTTGGCCTGAGCAAGAACACTGACGTTGGTGCGCCTATCCTGCCAATGGATTTGCAGGATCTTGTGGAGGCAGTGTTGGTGGTACCTCTCCAGTGCTTTGAGGTGCCTGCTGTACATGGTCCATGTCTCTGAGGCATACAGCAGGGCAGGTATCACTGCTGCCCTGTAGACCATGAGCTTAGTGCCGGGTTTGAGGTCCTGGTCTTCAAACACTCTCTTCCTCAGGTGACCGAAGGCTGCACTGGCACAGTGAAGGCGGTATTGGACTTCGTCATCGACGTCTGCCCTTGTTGACAGTAGGCTCCCAAGGTATGGAAAGCGGTCCACGTTGTCCAAGGCCTTGTCATGGATTTTGATAATCAGGGGGCAGCACTGTGTGGCGGGGGCAGGTTGGTAGAGGACCTTTGTCTTGCGGATGTTTAGTGTAAGGCCCATGCTCTCGTACGCTTCGGTGAAGGTGTTGACGATGGTTTGGAGTTTGACCTCCGAGTGAGCGCAGACGCAAGCATCGTCTGCATACTGCAATTCGACGACAGAGGATGGGACGACCTTGGATCTGGACTGGAGGCGACAGAGGTTGAACAGTTTCCCGTTTGTTCTGTAAATTAGCTCCACTTCAGTGGGGAGCTTACTGAGGGTGAGATGGAGCATTGCAGCAAGGAAGATTGAGAAGAGCGTTGGTGCAATGACACAACCTTGCTTGACCCCGGTTCGTACGTGAATTGGGTCTGTGGTGAAACCGTTGGTCAGGATCACGGCTTGCATGTCATCGTGACGCAGGCGGAGGATAGTGACAAACTTTTGAGGGCAGCCGAATTTGAGGAGGACACTCCGTAATCCCTCACGGTTGACAGTTTCGAAGGCCTTTGTGAGATCAAAGAAGGCCATGTACAGTGGTTGGTGCTGCTCCCTGCATTTCTCTTGTAATTGACGTGCGGTGAAGATCATGTCCATTGTGCCCCTTAGTGGGCGGAATCCGCATTGCGACTCTGGGAGGAGCTCTTTGGCCACTGGGAGAAGGCGATTGAGGAGGATTCTTGCGATGACTTTCCCTGTGGCAGATAGCAGGGAAACTCCTCTGTAATTACCGCAATCGGACTTGTCACCTTTCTTGAAGCTGGTCAAACCAGTCTTGGTGTTTCCTGGTCGAGTGACCGAGCATCTCTTCACAGGTGCTTTCAAGTGAACATGAAACAATGCCGCAGGAAAATTAATGCTGGAGCACTCAAAGACCCCGCTAAGAAAGCCCTGTTCAGCCTGCGCCTCACAAACAACCTGCCGACTCCCAGTGATGCAGAGACACAGAGTGCCCACAGCGTCTGGCCTGCAAACTCTTCTTCTTCTTCTTCTTCTCATCTTAGGCAGTTCCTCGGAACCGAGGATGACTTGCTTCCACATTAAAAATGAGTTCGCAGGTGACTGATGAGTCCAATGCGGGACCTACAGTCTCTGTCACAGGTGGGGCAGACGGTGGTTGGGTTGACGTGCGCTCCTTGCGCTGCCTGCGCTTGGCTTCCGCTTGCTCCCGGCGAAGAGACTCGAGGTGTTCGGCGCCTTCCCGGATGCTTCTCCTCCACTTTGTGCAGTCTTGGGCTTGGGCCAGGGATTCCCAGGACAAAGGCAGCAAAAAATCCTCAAAGCAGTACCAGTTGTCTGATATATATTGGAAAGAAGCTGGCGATTGGACAGAAATAGAAGTAAAGTTTGTTGATTGTTGTCTTCTTGACAAACAATTGATAGTAGCTAGATTAATTCTGATGTGTTATAGCCATTTTGGATTATGGATGCAATTTCAGATAACTGCTGTAACAGACGTTGGGACCATTAACCCCTGAAACAGCTGCCTACAAAAGCACTTGTGCCAATAACAAATTTAAATATAACTTCATGGTTGAGGCTAGCCCTTTTAATGCAGGGTGCATCCCATAATTTTTTTTCCCTAAATATATATATACAGTGTTAACGCTGCTCCCAGAAATGTATTATTTGTTTTTATTTCAGTATTCCAGCATCTGCAGTATTTTGCTTTTGTGTTGTAATGTATTACAGTATTTGTGATACATTAAAGGACTACTGGTGAGGCTGCTCAAGACCTAGAAATACTAGTTGGAGCTTTTGCTTTGCAAGCTCTGACTAGTCTTAACAAATTTAGGAGTCTGGGTCTGAAATGGGCACAGGAGCCTCATTTCAATACTAAAATGAGGCCTGAGTTCATTTTTGGCATCTGGCAGAGTCACCCAAACAAAGGGCCCCGGTCAATTTAGCAGTGGCCCAAACACCAGTGCCTATGGCACTATTTCAAAGAACAGCAAGGGAGTTATCCCCAGTGTCCTAGCCAATATTTATCCCTCAATCAACATCACTAAAAACAGATCACAGAAACTCTCGTTTAAACGGCACCTAAATATCCAGAATTCTCTATTAACCGGCAAAATTCATACTCCGAAAACAACACCTCAATAACTGGAAATGTTGCTGAGTCCGAGTCTCCCGTGGTGGCCGAGTTAGTCAGTGAGGGTAGTTCTCCAAACTGCCACTACTCGGCTTCTTGGCGCTGTCGGAAGTCCGAACACCTCAATAACAGGAGTCTGACTCTCCCGCACTGCCGGTAGTCTTTTCCGATCCGCCATTTTTCTGTGTGTCTCTCCATCTTTATCGTGAATTATCTCCCCCATCTTGCATTATGGAATTCCCAAAAGTTGGTCCAAGCAAAAGGACTTGGGTAAGTGTACAGTCAACTACAATACTGTATACAGTCGTTTACTGTATAAGTTTTGTTTTACTGTTAAGTAATTAAAGAGTTATGGATTACCCTCAACTGGCAGTACTGTACTTAATCAAGCATCTTCCACCATCCATTTAACACAACATTCTGTAGGTGAGTACCCAATTACTGTATATTGCACATTTCTTGATTTTTTAATTTTTCTTTGTTAAAAATAGCCTCGGTAGATAACCCTCTCCGTCATCCGGAATTTTTAATCAACCGGCGCCATCCCGGTCCCGTCAGTGCTGGATACCAAAGAGTTTCCTGTATTTGGTCATTATCACATTGTTGTTTATGGGAGCTTTCTGTGCGCAAATTGGCTGCCGCGTTGCCCACATTTTAACAGTAACTGCATTTCAAAAGTACTTCATTGGCTGTAAAGCGCTTTGAGACATCTAGTGGTTGTGAAAGGTGCTATATAAAGACAAGTCTTTCTTTCAGATCGGGCCTGGGCCTCTGCCTGCTAAATTGGTTATCGTTGCACCTGTTTTATGGCTGGAAAATCAGCACACTGATAAAGAAAAACTTTCATTTATATAGTGCCTTTCATGACCACCGGACATCCCAAAGCACAATAAGCAGATAATCTGTTTCAGTGATGTTGATTGAGGGATAAATATTGACCAGGACAATGGGGATAACACCCTTGCTCTTCCTCATCCACCTGAGAGAGCAGAGAGGGCCTCGGTTTAACATCTCATCCTAACGACAGCACCTCTGACAGTGCAGCACTCCCTCAGAAATGCACTGGAGTGTCAGCCTAGGCTTTTGTGTTTAAGTCTCTGGAATGGGACTTGAACCCACAACCTTTTGACTCAGAGGTGAGAGTGCTACCAACTTTTTTTTAAATTACTTTATTGAACACTAGTTGGAGGAGCCCGGCGTTGCCAGGGCTGTTTTGGGCCGGGCGGTTTAAATCGAGTCCCAGGCTTTCGGGCCTGTCTGTCTGTCCCTTTGTGAATGTGCTGCCGGGCAACATTTCTACCTTTAAATACCTTGAAAGATGAAAGTGAAAGTACTTATAAAACGTTTTTGGTAAATCTTATGTTATTTTTAAAAGAGATACTAACTTTTTAGAAGCTGGATTAGCAGATATTGAGCTGGAAGTAGTTGAAGCAATGGCTGCCAGATCCCTGAGATGAAAACGATTAGCCCCACCCACACACACACCAATTGGCCAACCATCAGGTGACTGAACTGTAGGATTGGTCAATCATGACGGCACAGGATTGGTCGACCTTGACGTCAGTCAATCAATGCTAATGAGCAGATAATGAGTTTAATTTTGAAGGTTTTTTGTATAACGCGCGAACAATTTTTGTCCGACCGAAAAGTAAATACGCTTACGACCGTCCTGGAAAGGTAAGCTTTCTTTGGACGTAACGCACGTGTAGGTACACTCTATAACTTTCGAGTGTATAGCCGGACAGACACACCGAAGGACAGACAGACAAACAGATAGACAGACAGACAGACAGATCAATCCTTTTATATATGTAGATAAGAACATTTACAACATCGTGATCATTTCATTGTATGATACAAATCAATTCCGCCGCTCTGCACAGCCATTCCGCCAACACATTTTAACATCAAAACCTGAAGTTTAATTTGTCTCCTGTAAAATATATTAATCGATTGTACTTTAAAAATTGGTTGTAAAATACTGTCCTTTAATTCCTTTCTGAATAAAACATCCACAGAGCCTTATAATGATCTTTTAGCTTATATTTAAAGTACTCTTTTAGATTGATTCTCCTCCCCTTAAAAAAGAGCATTCCTTCTTTGCACAATCACGAATCTAGCCAAACTGAACATTAAATTAATTGCCACTCCGCTAGACTCGGGCAGACTCTCCTGCAATCCCCATCTCAAAATTGAGGCTCACAGGGTTCCCATTCTCGCTCTTCGGTCCCCACCCAGCAAAAAAGCTTCACACAACTGTCGAACATAGTACTTAAAGTCATTTAACTGTGGATATAACACCAGTAAATGGGACAGAGTCTCATCCCGTGTCCCACACATTGGGCAAGTTGCCACCTCCACTCGTCCAATCTTGCACAAGACCGTCATGGTAAAAATCCGGTTATGAGCCAATTTGAAATCCAGTTCAATCCATTCTGGGCATTTAAAATTCACCCACACTCCCTTCCAAATCCTGTTGAAGTCCAGCTGTGGGTATATACTCTGCCAAAACTCCTGACCAGCAGGTGTCTTGAATCTCCATTCTCTGAATACCTCATAGAAGTCTCGAGTATTACAGTTGTCAAATTGGACCAACTCTCCCCCTTTCTCCAGTACAAAGCTTGGAAAAGCAGGACGCATTTTACTTCCTTTGGAGATTTCCGCATTTACTTCTTCCATCCAATCCTGTGGCATTGCCCTCACAATCTTCTCATACATGATTCCTATTGCTTTTCCCTCTACCTCCTGATCCTCCTCCCACACCATATCCCTCACTATCGCTTCCGGCAACCAACCTGGAATTACCCTGTATAATACATCTTTCACAGATACAATCCCAGCTTTTATAAAAGCTTGATTAAATAAAACCTCTCCCTCGATGTTGATCCACCTGTTCAAAAATAAGGGCTGTTCTAAAAATTCCTCAGCCCCCTTGGGCATAAACTGCACACTCTTTAAAAATTGGGCCCAAGTCTCTACAACCCCCTTATAAAACCTAGGGAGAAGTTTAATCGATTTCAAAAACATATTATTGTATTCCATATACAATATCCCCTGCCCTCCTATCCCACTTCGTTTTAAAAAATGCTCAAAACAACTCTTCCAAAAACTTGTATTTGACTTCTGAAGAAATCTCTTCACCCATTTGATTCTAAAGGATTTCTTCTTCAAATCAATATCTGGGAAATTGAGTCCTCCCTGATTTCTCCGTCCAATGATGGTATTGTAAGCCACCAAGGCTGGTTTCCCTTCCCATAAAAACCTCACACAAGCCTCTCGGATGGACTTTTCCGCCCACTCTGGAATATCCTCCACCGTCAATAAGTACCATAGCTTAGATAGCAGGAGAGCAGACACCACTGTCGCTCTTCCTTGCACTTTCAACCACCTTCTTTCCCATCTTCCCAAAATCTTTTTAATTTTCATAACCTTCGGTTCCCAATTTAATCGATCCACTTCATCCCTGTCTTTCTTGCACCCCATATGCACCCCCAGAACTTCCAAAACCTCCACCACCTTAAAGGGACATTCCCCCAACCATTCCCCCCTACCCCTTCATGCAACCAGGCATTGGGACTTACTATAATTCACTCTGGCTCCTGAAGCTCTACAATATTCCTCCACTACATCCATAGCTTTCCTCACTGACTCCCCATTTCTCAATGTTAAGGTTGTGTCATCTGCATATTGGTGTATCACCGACACCAGCCCAGAACTGGGGACCACAATCCCAACTACACCTTGTTTCTTTCGCATCATGTAATCTAATGGTTCTGCTACCAATGTGTACAACAATGGGGACAGGGGACAACCCTGTCTCACTGATCTCTGTATCGGAAGATACATGGATAAAAAAAACCATCATATTTAGCTGTGTTAAATGTATTTGAATAAAAAATCCTTATCCACTGAATGAAATTTTCCTTGAAACCAAATGCTTCCAAAACCTTCAATAAAAACTCTTGAGAGACCCTTTTAAAGGCTTTCTCTTGATCTATCATTAATACATAAGCCTCCCTCCCACTCTCTTCCATGAGCTCTATTGCATCTCGGATTGAGACCACAGAGTCTGCGATGTCCCGGCCTATGACTCCATAGGACCGAGAGGGCCAAACTATCTCCGGTAACACCTCCTTCAAACAATTTCCCATAACCCTCACCAAGATCTTATAATCCACATTTAATAATGTGATGGGCCTCAAATTCTTCAGATCCCGTCTATCTCCTTTATTTTTATACACCTCTCCTCATTAGATGGGGCCAGGCTTCCCTCAATTTTAATTTCCTTAAAAACTTCTAAGAGCAATGGACTTAAAATCTCGAAAAATTCTTTATAAAATTCTGCACTTAGTCCATTGGACCCTGGGCTTTTCCCCCGCTTCATTCCACTTATTGCTACTTTTATTTCCACTAATCCTACTTCTTTGTCACACATGCTTCTCTCATCCTCCTTTAAACCCTCATCAATAAAAGCAGTAACCTTCTCCATCGCCAAATTGGAAATGTCTTCTTTTGTATATAACTTTTGATAAAAGCTGCTAGCCGCCTCTAAAATCTCCCCACTTTCATAAATGATCTTCTCCCCAACCTTCAACTCTTCAATTAATGATAATCTCTGTCGTAGCTTCTCTTGCTCTGGAAAATATCGAGTGCATCTTTCGCCCTCCAATGCATCTCTAGCCTTTGCACGGAGAATGGCCCCCTTGCATTTTTCAGCTTGCAATAATTCCCACTCTTCCTTTAGCACCCGGAACTTAGTCTCAGCTCCCTTATCCCCTCCGTCAACTGCTTTACAGACAGCCGTAAACCTTTTGTTTATATTCTCTTCTCGACGCCGGTTAGCTGCCGCCCTCTTTTTTCCATAACGTACTGAAAAAACTTTTACCTCATATTTGAAATTGTCCCACCAAACTCTTCTTTCTTTCAAGAACAAAAGTTCCTTCCGAGCATTCTTTATTATATTTATAATCCCTTCTTTATAAGCAATTTCTTTCAGGTATTGATTGTTTAAAATCCATACCCCTGAACCAATCTTAACTCTGCTGTTCCTAATTCTAAGAACCAAAGCCGAGTGATCACTAAAAAATACTTTTTTATAATAAATCTCCATCACCTCAGAACGTAACCCTTCCCGCATTAACACAAAATCTATTCGGCTCTGTTTTAAAACACCACCCACCCAACCTGCTCTGGAGAACTCCATTTTTATGGGGTTCCGGTCCCTCCATGAGTCTCTCAAATTTAAATTTGCCATCATTTTTACAATCATCCCTCTGGAGTTATCATCCTTAAAGGTCATCTGGGCTGAAATGTCCATCCGAGATAAAAATACATTAAAATCCCCCACTATACAAGGATTTTCCACCTCTGCCGCTTCAGTGAATAACCCCCGAAAAAACTCGCGACGCTTGCAATGGTCATTCGGTGCATAGATATTAAAGAGATCGCAATTAAATCCCTCCTTTTTTACCCTTAGCCGTAAAACTCTCCCCTCAATGTCCTTGTCCACCAAGGCAACATTCTCTTTTATGGACGGACTCAATAAAACAGCCACCCCTCTACGGCTATTGTTTGCACAACTTGCAAACACCTCTCCCTGCCAAACCTTCTGAACTCTTTCTAGGATACCCTCATCCCAAAAGGTTTCTTGCAGACACAAGTCCGAACCTTTAAAACCCTGCAACAACTGCTGCAATTTCTTCTCACCCCTCAGTCCGTTCACATTAATCGAGACCAATGTAATCATGGCTCCAAAGAAGGGAAGTATGCCTGGTAATCTCCCCATCATTTAATCTCTGGCTCTTCCCTCCTCTCGTGCTCCTTCACAACTTTTCGGGCAGCTGTTGCTTTTTCCTGCAGCCTCCGGCTCTTTTTCACCTCCTGTTTGAACCCTCCCTGCTGTTTCAGCCTCTTCCTTGCATTAAGTTTGGGCCCAGGAGCTGCCCTTTCTCCCTCCTTCTGCCCCTCACTAACCTTTCCCTTTCCACATGATGCCACCCCACCCCCGACTTCCATAGCTCTGTCCCCCTCTAATTCCTCACTCTCAAGCTCTTCTGCAACCCTCTGTGCCTGCTCCTCATCAGATACATAATCCTGCTCCCCGTCAGATACATCATCTCCCATAGAGAGTCTTCCTGCTATCGCGGTTTCTCTAACAGTGCCACTCCCTTCGACCTCATCTCCACCTCTGACCTTTTCTCCCTGATCCTTCTCTTTATGGGACAATGGCGCACCTATATTGTTCCCTTCTGGCGTCTTTGTCTCGCCGCTGTCGTCCTGCCGCCCCTTTAAGGCTCCTGTCTCTTGCACCCTCTCCTTGTCTTGCCCCCTCCTGCTCCCTGAGATGTCCGACTCCCCGTCTTTCTTTGGAGTACTTACATTTACCATGCACCCCGCTCCCGCCTCCTCTCCCCCCGCGGACACCAGATTCTTTGGGGAGAGCTGAACTGTATTAAGGCTCGAGTCTGCACTCAACCCTTGCTGCCCGCTGCTATCTTTGTTCTTTTCCCCTGTACTTGGTGTGTTTTCCACCATCTCCATCCTGTTCTCTGCTCCGCAATTTTCTGCCTCTTGCTGTGCTCTTTTCTCCTTCAATTTACCAACTGTGTCCTCCGACTGCTCCGCTCCTCCAGCCATTCCACTCACATCTCCTGCTCCTTCTCCCATCTCATCACGCATAGAGCTTCCTTCTGTCTCACACTCACAGCGGGTGGGGCCTTTATGACACACCACATAGCTCACCACCTTGCAGCTCCGAGCGATGTGTCCAGACTCGCCGCAATTATAACAGTACAAGTCTGGACAGTTTCTTACAAGATGGTCGTGTCCCAGACAATAATAGCAAACCTTCACTTGGTTATCATGCAGCACTCGAAAGTACTGCACTCCTTCCAGTGTCTCGAATTTCATGCTGTGCGATAATGACCTCACCCCCTCTGGGAACCGCACCTTTACGTAACGGGTTCCATCTGCTACCTGTGTTCCTGGATAGTACCTCCTCTTTATTGCTGAGCAAATTTTAATGTCCCACAACTCCAACTTTTTGATTAGCACTTTGTCCTCAATATAAACTGGCAAGTTTAAGAATGAGACCATCACCTCTTCCGAATATAGCAGAGATACCTCCAAGAACTTATCGTCAACTTTCAGACTGAGTAAAAGTCTTTCCACCTCCTCTCGGCCACTGACCGTCACCTCAAACCCAACATTCGGCTTTGGTCGGCAGGCAAAGCAGCTTCCCTCGCCACAGTCCTCATGTACTGCCTGGATAATATCCCAAGCTCGTATCTCCTCATCCTCGCACTGAACCACCACCGTGCTTTCTTTTCCAAACCTCCTGGGGTCCCAGCCCAAATCTTTGGGCCTTTTTCTTTCCCTTCCAACCACCGTTTCTTCCCTAATTAAATTCCTCTTGGGAACACTGTCCTCTGAGGGGCCCGGCACTCCGGACCCCTCAGCAGCCATCTCGCTGTTTTTGTGGGCCAAAAAGGCCCTCAAACCTGAAAACAAAAACCCCAAAACCCACCACCAACTTTTTGCAAACTCACTCCAACTCCCTGCTGCAATCAGGCAACCAGTAACACCTGGTTCACTCCTAGCCCCTCCCACCTAGAGAGTGCTACCCACTGAGCCACAGTGGACATTGAATTCAGACCCCAGAATGTCCAACTTAACAGCTTCTTTATGTACAGTCACCAGAACACAATTGTACAAAGAATATTCTTCACAATCATTACCATTGTTCTTTGTTTTAATTGAGCTATGTTTCTAATTGCAACAGGATTTAGGCTGTGTCTTTTTATTGCCTTTAATTAAAGCTGAACTGTTTCTTATAGCTGTTAAAATTTATTGGCATCATTGCAAGTTGCTCGGGTCAAGAGTAGTTATCCTTAATGTACCAAGTCTAATTGGAATTTAATCAAGTTGGATGGTTCTTTAAAAAGTGCTTTCCCACAAGACCCATATCTAGTTAAACTACATGGAGGCATTCTGTGCTGTTATCCTATACGTTAATGCATTTAAACTGCCTTGAGATTCTTTTGGCTGTATCTGCTTTATTTCAAGATTGACAAGCAGGCTGCTGAGAACAGCTTGCACCTCAGTACTGGAATCAGCTGAAACAGATGTGTTGGTAGAATATAAAAGTAGCTTCAATCACTATTGTGCTGTCTGCTTTTTAAAGTAAATGAAATAAACGACTTGAAAAACATGGTAACTAAATGCTTCTGTTTCAGCAAAAATAATGAAAGGAACACTTGCAGTTCCACTCCCCAGTCAATATAAATCAATGTTTATTTGTATGGAAAGGGAGGGGGAAGGAGTGCTCTTAAAGATGAGGGAAGACTGTGCTCAGGAATGTTCAGCAGTTTTATTTAATCAATCACTGTATAGTCAGATATAGAATGAGCACCCCTGCCCACATGACATGCAGCTGAAGAGTGATCAAGCATATTTCACTTAAGACACTTGATTCAGGAGGATATGGTATTGAGTAGGTAGAGCAATTACACAGGATAAATATAGATGAGGCACTAGTGCTGAAAAAAAATGCTGTAAGTGGAAAATACACTGGGCCCAGGCAGCATGCATCATAGAATGATGACAGAAGCCAGAGAGGCTCTGACCACAATCTTTCAAACATCCTTGCTTATGAAAATTATATCAGAGGACTGATGTTTGCCAATTCAACACCTCTGTTCAAAAAGGGGGAAAGGGTTAAACTAGGTAGCTACAGACCAGTCAACGTGACATCGATCATGGGTATGCTGCTAGAGGCCATAATGCAGAATAAAGTTAATACTCACCTAGAAAACACAGAATAATTAAGGCCATCCTGACGAATTTAATCGAGTTCTTTGAGATAATAATATGAGGTATTGATGTAGAAAATGAATTAGATGTGCATACGAATATTCAAAAGGCATTTGATAAGGTGGCACATGGGAGTCTTGTTGATAAAATTAAAGCACATGTCATAGAGTCATGTGTCATACGGCACAGAAGGAGGCTATTTGGCCCACCAAGTCCGTGCCAGCTCTCTGTAGAGCAATCCAGTCAGTCCCATTCTCCTGCTCTATCCCCGTAGCCCTGCAAGTTTATTTCCATCAAATGCCTATCCAGTCTCCCCCTGAAAACATTGAGTGTCTCCGCTTCCACCACTTCCATTGGCAGCGAATTCCAGGTCATCACCACATGCTGCGTAAAAAAGTTTTCCCTCACATCCCCCCTGTATCTCTTGCCCAAAACCTTAAATCTGTGTCCCCTAGTCCTTGCACCATCAACTAGTGGGAACAGCCTTTCCCCGTCTAGCCTATCCAAACCTGTCATAATCTTGTACACCTCTATCAAATCACCTCTCAACCTCCTTTGCTCTAATAAAACAAATCAAGCTTCTCCAACCTGTCCTTGTAGCCAAGATCCACCATCCCCGGAACCATTCTGGTAAATCTCCTCTGCACCCTCTCAAGTGCCTTCACATCCTTCCTAAAGTGTGGTGACCAGAACTGGACGCAATACTCCAGTTGTGGCCTAACCAGCGCTTTATAAAGGTTCAACATAACTTCTCTACTTTTGTACTCAATACCTCTATTTATGAAGCCCAAGATCCCATATGCTTTGTTAACCACTCTCTCAATATGTCCTGCCACCTTAAGGACCTATGCACGTTAACTCCCAGGTCCCTCTGTCCCTGCACACTCTTTAAAACTGTGCCTTTAAGTGTATATTGCCTCTCCCTGTTCCTTCTGTCAAATTGCATCACCTCACACTTCTCTGTGTTAAATTCCATCTGCCACTTGTCTGCCCATTCTGCTAGCCTTTTTATGAACTGTTGCAGTCGATTGGTATCATCCTCACTGTTTGTCATACCCCCAAGTTTGGTGTCATCGGCAAATTTAGAAATTCTACTCTGTATTCCAATATCCAGGTCATTTATATATATATCAAAAAAAGCAGTGGCCCCAGCACTGACCCTTGGGGCACACCACTGTCTACCATCCTCCAGTCTGAAAAACAGCCATTTACCACAACTCGCTGTTTTCTGTCCTTAAGCCAATTCCTTATCCAAGCTGCCACTGACCTACCTATTCCATGAGCCTCAATTTTGTTAACCAGCCTCCTATGTGGTACTTTGTCAAATGCCTTCCTAAAATCCATGTAGACAACATCCATTGCATTCCCTTCATCAATCCTCTCTGTTACTTCATCAAAAAATTCAATTAGATTAGTCAAACACGATCTGCTTTTTACAAATCCGTGTTGGCTCTCCTTAATTAGCTTAAACCTCTCCAAATGCCCGTTAATTTTTTCCTTGATTATTGTTTCTAAAACTTTACCCACTACTGATGTTAAACTGACCGGCCTGTAGTTACTAGGATTGTCCTTACACCCTTTCTTGAACAGTGGTGTCACATTTGCCACTTTCCAATCCTCAGGCACCTCCCCCTGCATCTAGGGAAGATTGGAAAATTATGACAAGCACTTCCGCTATCTCCTCCCCCAATTCCCTTAGCAAGCCATCTGGACCAGGCGACTTGTCCACTCTAAGCATACCCATCCTATCTATCAATTTTCACCCCTTCCATTGCTTCTACCTTTTCCACTTTTACTGATATTTTGTCAGTATCCACCTCCTTAGTAAACACAGATACAAAGTACTCATTGAGTATTCTAGCCTTGCCCTGCGCCTCTAAGCATATATCACCTTCTTTGTCTCTAATAGGCCCCACCCCGCCTCTTACTACTCGCTTACTGTTTAGATGCCGGGAGAAGATTTTTGGGTTTCCTTTTCTGCTAATCACCATTCTGCTCTCATATTCTCTCTTTGCCAATCTTATTTTCATAGAAACATAGAAGATAGGAGCAGGAGTAGGCCATTCGGCCCTTCGAGCCTGCTCCGCCATTCAATGTGATCATGGCTGATCATCCAAATTCAGTACCCTGTCCCTGCCTTTTCCCCATATCCCTTGATCCCTTTAGCCTCAAGAAATATATCCAACTCTTTCTTGAATATATTTAATGAACTGGCCTCCACCGCCCTCTGTGGCAGAGAATTCCACAGGTTCACCGCTCTCTGGGTGAAGAAATTCCTCCTCATTTCAGTCCTAAATGGCTTACCCCTTATCCTTAGACTATGGCCCCTGGTTCTGGACTCCCCGGCCATCAGAAACATCCTTCCTGCATCTAGTCTGTCCAGAGCTGACAGAATTTTATAGGTTTCGATGAGATCCCCTCTCAATCTTCTAAACTCCAGTGAGTATAAGCCCAATCGACACAATCTCTCCTCATATGTCATTCCTGCCATCCCAGGTATCAGCCTGGTGAATCTTCACTGCACTCCCTCCATGGCAAGAACGTCCTTCCTCAGGTAAGGTGACCAAAACTGCACACAATACTCAAGGTGCGGTCTCACCAAGGCCCTGTACAACTGTAGCAAGACATCCTTGTTCCTGTACTCGAACCCTCTTGCTACGAAGGCCAACATACCATTTGCCTTCTTAACCGCCTGCTGCACCTGCATGCTTACCTTCAGCGACTAGTGCACAAGGACACCCAGGTCTCTTTGCACTTCCCCTTCTCCCAATCTATTGCCATTCAAATAATAATCTGCCTTCCTGTTTTTGCCACCAAAGTGGATAACCTCACATTTATCCACATTATAGTGCATTTGCCATGTTTCTGCCCAATCACCCAACCTGTCCAAATCGTACTGGAGTTTCACGACATCCTCCTCACAGCATACCCTCCCACCCAGCTTTGTGTCATCTCCAAATTTGGAGATATTACATCCAATTCCCTCGTCCAGATCATTAATATATATTGTGAACAGCTGGGGTCCTAGGACCGATCCTTGCGGTACCCCACTAGTCACTGCCTGCCACTTGGAAAACGACCCGTTTATTCCAACTCTTTGCTTTCTGTCCGCCAACCAGTTCTCTATCCAAGTCAATACCTTGCCCCCAATCCCATGTGCCTTAATTTTGCACGCTAATCTCTTATGTGGGACCTTATCGAAAGCCTTCTGAAAGTCCAAATACACCACATCCACTGGTTCTCCCTTATCTATTTTACCAGTTACATCCTCAAAAAATTCCAGTAGATTAGTCAAGCATGATTTACCTTTTGTAAGTCCATGTTGACTTTGTCCGATCCTGTCACTGCTTTCCAAGTGCTCTGCTATTACATCTTTTATAATAGACTCTAGCATTTTCCCCACTACCGATGTCAGGCTTACCGGTCTATAATTCCCCGCTTTTTCTCTACCACCTTTTTTGAATAGTGGGGTAACATTAGCTACCCTCCAATCCATGGGTACCGTTCCAGAGTCTATCGAGTTCTGGAAGATGACCAGTAATGCATCTACTATCTCTAGGGCCACTTCCTTAAGTACCCTGGGATGTAGACCATCAGGCCCTGGGGATTTATCAGCCTTCAGTCCCATCAATTTTCCTAACACCATTTTCCTACAAATCCTGATTTCTTTCAGTTCCTCTCTTTCATCAGACCCTATGTTCCCCGGCATCTCTGGGAGGTTATTTGTGTCCTCCTTTGTGAAGACAGAACCAAAGTATGTATTTAGTTGGTCTGCCATTTCCTTGTTTCCCATTATAAATACCCCTGATTCTGACTGTAAGGGACCTACGCTTGACTTCACCAATCCTTTTCTCTTCACATATCTATAAAAGCTTTTACAGTCAGTTTTTATGTTCCCTGATAGCTTACTCTCATATTCTATTTTCCCTTTCTTAATTAATCCCTTTGTCCTCCTTTGTTGAATCCTAAACTGCTCCCAATCCTCAGGATTATTGCTTTTTCTAGCCAATTTATATGTCCTCTCCTTGGATCTTATGCTATCCCTAATTTCCCTTGTTAGCCACGGTTGAGTCACCTTTTTTGTTTTATTTTTATGCCAAACTGGGATGAACAAATTCTGTAGCTCATCCATTCAGTCTTTGAATGTTTGCCATTGCCTATCCACCGTCAACCCTTTGAGCACCATTCCCCAATCAATCCTACCCAACTCGCTCCTCAGACCATCGTAGTTTCCTTTATTTAAATTGAGGACCCTTGTCTCTGAGTCAACTACTTCATTCTCCATCTTAATGAAGAATTCGATCATATTATGATCGCTCCGACCCAAGGGGCCTCGTACAACAAGATTGCTAATTAATCCTTTCTCGTTACATAATACCCAGTCTAAGATGGCCTGATCTCTGGTTGGTTCCTTGACATATTGGTCCAGGAAACCATCCTGTAAACACTCCAGGAATTCCTCCTCCACAGTATTGTTACTAATTTGGTTGGCCCAATCTATATGTAGATTAAAGTCACCCATGATGACTGCTGTGCCCTTATTGCACGCTTCTTTAATTTCCCTTTTAATGCCATCCCCAACCTCCACCTTACTGTTTGGAGATCTATATACCACTCCCACTAATGTTTTTTTCCCCTTAGTATTTCTCAATTTTACCCATACAGATTCCACATAATCAGAGCTAATATCCTTCATTACAATTGTATTAATCCCTTCTTTAACTAGTAATGCTACCCCACCTCCCTTTCCTTTTTGCCTATCTTTCCTGAACATCGAATACCCCTGGATGTTGAGTTCCCAGTCTTGGCCATCCTTGAGCCACATTTCTGTAATCCCAACCAAATCATATTTGTTTACCTCTATTTGCGCAGCCAATTCATCCACCTTATTACAAATGCTCCTCGCATTTAGACACAAAGCCTTCAGGCTTGTTTTTTTAATACTCTTAGACCTATTAGAATTATTATTTACTTCACTTCCCCTCTCAACTTACTGTATTTGGTCTGGTTCTCCCTTGAAGAATTCACCTGACATGCATCATACACCCTCTTTTTTTGTTTCATCATCTTCTCTATCTCCCTCGTCATCCAAGGAGCCCTTGCTTTGGTTCCCTTACCCTTCCCTCTTGTTGGAATGTACCTAGTCTGTGCTTGGAACATCTCCTCCTTAAAGATCACCCATTGTTCCGTTACAGTTTTTCCCGTCAGTCTTTGGTCCATTTTACCTTGGCTAGATCCTTTCGCATCCCATTGAAGTTAGCCCTATTCCAGTTGAGATTGTTCACTTGTTGTTCCTTGCTCCTTTCCATTGCTAATCTAAATCTTATGATACAATGATCACTCGTACCCAAGTGTTCACCCATAGACACTTGGTCGACCTGGCCCACCACATTCCCCAGCACCAGTTCCAGCAATGCCTCCTTCATAGTTGGGCCAAGAACATATTGGTCAAGGAAATTCTCCTGAACACAGTTCAGAAATTCCTCCCCCTCCTTTCCCTTTACCCTAGCATTATCCCAATCGATATTTTGGTAATTACAGTCCCCCAATATCACCACTAGCTCTTGCATATCTCTGCGATTTGCCTGCAGATTTGCTCCTCTACCTCCCTCTCACTATTTGGAGGCCTATTAAATACCCGCAGTAGCGTGATCATACCCATTTTACTCCTCAACTCTAACCAAATGGATTTTGTCCTTGTTCCCTTAAGAACATCCTCCCTTTCCAACACAACAATATCTTCCTTAATCAGCACTGCCACTCCACCTCCCTTTTTTTCTTTCCTATGTTTTCTGAACACTTTGTATCCTTAAATATTAAGTGCCCAGTCCTCACCATTTTTAAGCCACGTTTCCGTTATTGCCGCATCATATTGCCACATGGCTAATTGTGCTTGTAGCTCACCAACCTTATTCATCACACTTTGTGCATTGACGTACATATGTTCTAAACACATTTTTGAATTTTTCGTAATCTTTCTTAGTCTGCTCCTATCTAATATGGTACTATTACCGCCTCTCGTACTATCTTCTCTAGTACTATCCAACACATTCACTCTTTAATGCAACTTATTCCTCTTTTCTACTCTTATATGCTGGTGCCCATCCCCCTGCTAAGCTAGATAAAACCCTCCCCAACAGCACTAACAAACCTCCCCACGAGAATATTGGTCCCGGCTCTGTTGAGGTGTAATCCGTTCGGGTTGTACAGGTCCCACCTTCCCCAGAAATAGTGGTCCCAATACCTCAGGAATCTAAAGCCCTCCCTCCTGCACCATCTCTCCAGCCATGCACTCATCTGTTTTATCCTCCTATTCCTGTACTCACTAGCACGTAGCACCGGGAGTAATCCGGAGATTACTACCTTTGAGGTCCTGCTTTTTAATCTCTCTCCTAGCTCTCTAAACTCTGCCTGCAGGACCTCATCCCTCTTTCTGCCTATGTCGTTGGTACCGATATGGACAACGACCTTGGGCTGTTCACCCTCCTCCCTCAGAGTGTCCTGCAGCCGCTCAGTGACATTGTTGACCGTGGCACCAGGGAGGCAACATACCATCCTGGAGTCACATCTATGGTCGCAGAAATGCCTGTCTGCCCTCCTAACTATTGAATCCCCTACCACTATGGCTCTTCAACTCTTTTTCCTCCCCCCCTGTGCAGCTGAGCCACCCATGGTGCTGTGGACTTGGCTCTGGCTGCACTCCCCAGAGGAACCATTGCCCTCAGCAATACTCAGAACAGAATACTGGTTGGAGAGTGCGATGCACTCCAGGGACTCCTGCACTACCTGCCTGGTCCTCCTCTTCTGTCTAGTGGTCACCCATTCCCTCTCTGCCTGCATACTCTTAAGTTGGGGGGTGGCCACCTCTAGAAACGTGCTATCCATGTGACTCTCAGCCTCGTGGATGCACCGCAGTGACTCCAGCCGCCCCTTAAGCTCTGAAACACGGATCTCGAGCTGGCGTAGCTGGTGACACTTCCCACTCATGAGGTCGTCCAGGCTACGCAAAGCGTCCAGGACTTTCCGCATGGCACAGGATGTGCACTCCATGGGACTGAGCTGCCCTGCATGCCTCTATTTAATAGACTGAGAACTAACCCAGCAGAAATAAACTTAAAACTTAACAAAAAATACTCCCCAGCTACTCACCAATCAGCTCTTTCCCTCTATTTAATAGGCTATTAGCAGAAAGAAACTTATAGGGGGAAAAATTCGGTTGGTTTGCACCTCCCGTTAGCGCCTTATGAGGACGCTAATGGGGCGCAAAGCAACTAGCGCCCGTGCGCGGCGATGTTTGCACCGCTCACGAAATTGACTAGACATTTTGCGGCAGCCCTATACACTACCGCCACGATCTCCTACGCCCACAGATCGTGATGTCAGTCGAGCGTGCAGCACCCCAGTAGCGCCCCGGACCGGATATTGAGTGCCGCCCCGTCTTACCGCCTGCCACTAACAATGACAGCTTGAGGGGAGCGTTTTGCAGTTGGGAAGGGACTGGGGGAGCGCTATTTAAAGGCGATCACTTCCTGCCTTTTTTTGTCGGCGAAATCTTTTCACCACGCATTCTGAGTGAGAGAGACACTGCAGGAGATATTCAGAGCTGTATTGAGGAGTTTTGGGTACTGAACAAGTTCTTTTTTATTTGATCTTCCTTGCATGGATTTAGAAGAGACTTGGAGGCTGCACTCTGAGCTCTTTCCCTGGGACTCTCCATTGTTCTTTCCAACAGATTTGATGTACAGGTCTCTCCAGGCCTAGATTCAAGGCTGCAATGAGCAGGGTGTGGATGGAGAGCAAGATCGACCCTCCCCTTTAAGAACTGGCTGGTGCCAGTGTGTCTGTGTTCCATTGCTGACTGACATCACATGAGCTTCACCAGTGCTCTGAGGTAGCGCCTCGCTCCTCAGCCTTTTCGCCTTAAGACAGGTGTGCATTGCTTGATTTAGTGCTCCAATTAACTCCGGGGGTGATAAAAGCCAAGTTTGTAGTCTGAGGTGATAATTAGCACCAAGCGCTAAACTTTGTGCCCGGCCAATAATCGGGCCCCAACGGGGCGATATTGAATTTCTCCCCCACAAACTTAAAAAAAAATACACTTACCAGCTACTCACCAATTAGCTCCTTCCCTTGTGAGGAAGTCACTTTTTTATTGTGACGTCACTTTTTCCAAAAATTGCCCCCGTTGAGTTGCTGCCACTTGGAACCGCTCCTTTTAACTGCTCGCTCTCGCTGTGCTCCCACCAAGTCCACTCCTTCTGGTGCTGCTTCCCACTCTTGGCACTCTTTATACTGCTGCTCCCGCTCTCGGCGCTCTTTATACCGCTGCTCCTGCTCTCGGCACTCTTTGTGCCACTGCTCCTGCTCTCAGCACTCTTTATACCACTGCTCCCGCTCTCGGCACTCTTTATACCGCTGCTCCTGCTCTCGGCGGTAAGTCAGGGGGCGCTCCCGAAGCTCGTGGCCGGGGCGTCAGCGGGGCGCTGCACACACCAATGACGTCATTGCCAGCGGCACAGCGCCGCAAGGTGCTACCAGTTAGCGCCACCACTAACCTCCCGCTGAATTTTGCGGGAGGCGTGGGCAGTGCCGCGCCCGGGCGCTAGTTGCATTGCGTCCCATTAGCGCCCTCTTAAGGCGCTAATGGGAGGCGCAACCAACTGAATTTTTCCCCCTATATGCCGCTGCTACCGCTCTCGGCGCTCTTTGTGCCACTGCTCCTGCTCTCGGCGCCCTTTATACTGCTGCTCCTGCTCTCGGCGCTCTTTATACCGCTGCTCCTGCTCTCAGCGCTCCTTGTGCCACTGCTCCCGCTCTCGGCGCTCTTTATACCGCTGCTCCCGCTCTAGTTGCTCCTTGTGCCACTGCTCCCGCTCTCAGCGCTCTTTATACCGCTGCTCCCGCTCTAGTTGCTCCTTGTGCCACTGCTCCTGCTCTCGGTGCTCTTTATACCACTGCTCCCACTCTCTGCGCTCTTTATACCTCTGCTTCTCGCTCTCGGCACTCTTTATGCCGCTGCTCCTGCTCTCACCGCTCTTTATACCACTGCTCCCGCTCTCGGCGCTCTTTCTACCACTGCTCTCACTCTCGGCGCTCTTTATACCACTGCTCCCACTCTTGATGCTCTTTATACTGCTGCTCCTGCTCTCGCCGCTCTTTATACCAATGCTCCCATTCTCGGCGCTCTTTATACCGCTGCTCCCGCTCTCGGCGCTCCTTGTGCCACTGCTCCCGCTCTCGGCGCTCTTTATACCGCTGCTCCCACTCTCAATGCTCTTTATACCAATGCTCCCGCTCTCTTTATACCAATGCTCCCATTCTCGGCGCTCTTTATACCGCTGCTCCCGCTCTCAGCGCTCCTTGTGCCACTGCTCCCGCTCTCGGCGCTCTTTATACCGCTGCTCCCGCTCTAGTTGCTCCTTGTGCCACTGCTCCTGCTCTCGGCACTCTTTATGCCACTGCTCCTGCTCTCACCGCTCTTTATACCACTGCTCCCGCTCTCGCTGCTCTTTGTGCCACTGCGCCCGCTCTCGGCGTTCTTTATACCGCTGCTCCCGATCTCGGTGCTCTTTTTACTACTGCTCCTGCATTCGGTGCTCTTTGTGCCGCTGCTCCCACTCTCGGCGCACATTATACCACTGCTCCTGCTCTTAGCGCTCTTTATGCCGCTGCTCCCACTCTCGGCAATCTTTTTACCGCTGCTCCCGCTCTCGGTGCTGTTTATACCGTTGCTCCCGCTCTCGGCACTCTTTATACCACTGCTCCCACTCTCGGCGCTCTTTATACTGCTGCTCCTGCTCTCGGCGCCCTTTATACCGCTGCTCCCACTCTCGGTGCACTTTATACCGCTGCTCCCACTCTCGGCACTCTTTATACCGCTGCTCCCACTCTCGGTGCACTTTATACCGCTGCTCCCACTCTCGGCACTCTTTATACCGCTGCTCCTGCTCTCGGCGCTCTTTATACCGCTGCTCCTGCTCTCGGCACTCTTTATACCGCTGCTCCTGCTCTCGGCACTCTTTATACCGCTGCTCCTGCTCTCGGCACTCTTTTTACCGCTGCTCCTGCTCTCGGCACTCTTTTTACCGCTGCTCCCGCTCTCGGCGCTCTTTATACTGCTGCTCCCGCTCTCGGTGCTCTTTTTACCGCTGCTGCCGCTCTCGGTGCTCTTTGTGCCACTGCTCCCGCTTTTGGCTATCTTTATGCTGCTGCTCCTACTCTCGGCGCTCTTTGTACTGCTGCTCCCGCTCTCGGCACCCTTTATACCGCTGCTCCCGCTCTCGGTGCTCTTTTTACTGCTGCTTCCGCTCCCGCTGCTCTTTGTGCCACTGCTCCCGCTCTCGGCACTCTTTATACCACTGCTCCCACCCTCGGCGCTCTTTTTACCACTGCTCCCGATCTCGGCGCTCTTTGTGCCACTGCTCCCGCTCTCAGCGCTCTTTATACCGCTGCTCCTGCTCTCGGCGCTCTTTTTAACGCTGCTCCTGCTCTCGGCGCTCTTTATACCGCTGCTCCTGCTCTCGGCGCTCTTTTTACCACTGCTCCCGATCTCGGCGCTCTTTGTGCCACTGCTCCCGCTCTCGGCGCTCTTTATACCGCTGCTCCTGCTCTCGGCGCTCTTTATACCGCTGCTCCTGCTCTCGGCACCCTTTATACCGCTGCTCCTGCTCTCGGTGCTCTTTTTAACGCTGCTCCTGCTCTCGGCGCTCTTTATACCGCTGCTCCTGCTCTCGGCGCTCTTTATACCGCTGCTCCTGCTCTCGGCACCCTTTATACCGCTGCCCCCGCTCTCGGTGCTCTTTTTACAGCTGCTCCCGCTCTCGGTGCTCTTTATACCGCTGCTCCCGCTCTCGGCACTCTTTTTACCGCTGCTCCCACTCTCGGTGCTGTTTATACCGTTGCTCCTGCTCTCGGCACTCTTTATACCACTGCTCCCACTCTCGGCGCTCTTTATACTGCTGCTCCTGCTCTCGGCACCCTTTATACCGCTGCCCCCGCTCTCGGTGCTCTTTTTAACGCTGCTCCTGCTCTCGGCGCTCTTTATACCGCTGCTCCCACTCTCGGCGCACATTATACCACTGCTCCTGCTCTTAGCGCTCTTTATGCCGCTGCTCCCACTCTCGGCAATCTTTTTACCGCTGCTCCCGCTCTCGGTGCTGTTTATACCGTTGCTCCCGCTCTCGGCACTCTTTATACCACTGCTCCCACTCTCGGCGCTCTTTATACTGCTGCTCCTGCTCTCGGCGCCCTTTATACCGCTGCTCCCACTCTCGGTGCACTTTATACCGCTGCTCCCACTCTCGGCACTCTTTATACCGCTGCTCCCACTCTCGTTGCACTTTATACCGCTGCTCCCACTCTCGGCACTCTTTATACCGCTGCTCCTGCTCTCGGCACTCTTTATACCGCTGCTCCTGCTCTCGGCACTCTTTTTACCGCTGCTCCCGCTCTCGGCGCTCTTTATACTGCTGCTCCTGCTCTCGGTGCTCTTTTTACCGCTGCTGCCGCTCTCGGTGCTCTTTGTGCCACTGCTCCCGCTTTTGGCTATCTTTATGCTGCTGCTCCTACTCTCGGCGCTCTTTGTACTGCTGCTCCCGCTCTCGGCACTCTTTGTAGCGCTGCTCCCACTCTCGGTGCTCTTTTTACCGCTGCTCCCGCTCTCGGCGCTCTTTATACCGCTGCTCCCGCTCTCGGTGCTCTTTTTACTGCTGCTTCCGCTCCCGCTGCTCTTTGTGCCACTGCTCCCGCTCTCGGCACTCTTTATACCACTGCTCCCACCCTCGGCGCTCTTTTTACCACTGCTCCCGATCTCGGCGCACTTTATACCGCTGCTCCTGCTCTCGGCGCTCTTTTTAACGCTGCTCCTGCTCTCGGCGCTCTTTATACCGCTGCTCCTGCTCTCGGCGCTCTTTTTACCACTGCTCCCGATCTCGGCGCTCTTTGTGCCACTGCTCCCGCTCTCGGCGCTCTTTATACCGCTGCTCCTGCTCTCGGCGCTCTTTATACCGCTGCTCCTGCTCTCGGCACCCTTTATACCGCTGCCCCCGCTCTCGGTGCTCTTTTTAACGCTGCTCCTGCTCTCGGCGCTCTTTATACCGCTGCTCCCGCTCTCGGCAATCTTTTTACAGCTGCTCCCGCTCTCGGTGCTCTTTATACCGCTGCTCCCGCTCTCGGCACTCTTTTTACCGCTGCTCCCACTCTCGGCGCTCTTTATACCGCTGCTCCTGCTCTCGGTGCCCTTTTTACCGCTGCTCCTGCTCTCGGTGCTCTTTGTGCCACTGCTCCCGCTTTTGGCTATCTTTATGCTGCTGCTCCTACTCTCGGCGCTCTTTATACTGCTGCTCCCGCTCTTGGCACTCTTTTTAGCGTTGCTCCCACTCTCGGTGCTCTTTGTGCCACTGCTCCCGCTCTCGGCGCTCTTTATACTGCTGCTCCTGCTCTCGGTGCTCTTTTTACTGCTGCTCCCGCTCTCGGTGCTCTTTGTGCCACTGCTCCCGCTCTCGGCGCTCTTTATACCACTGCTCCCGCCCTCGGCGCTCTTTTTACCACTGCTCCCGATCTCGGCGCTCTTTGTGCCACTGCTCCCGCTCTCGGCGCTCTTTATACCGCTGCTCCTGCTCTCGGCGCCCTTTATACCGCTGCGCCCACTCTCGGTGCTCATTATACCACTGCTCCCACTCTCGGCACTCTTTATACTGCTGCTTCTGCACTCGGCGTCCTTTAGAACGCTGCTCCCACTCTCGGCGCTCTTTATACCACTGCTCCCACTCTCATAAGAACATAAGAACATAGGAAGTAGGAGCAGGAGTAGGCCATACGGCCCCTCGGGCCTGCTCCGCCATTCAATAGGATCATGGCTAATCTGAATCTAGACTCACGTCCACTTCCCTGCCCTCTCCCCGTAACCCCTAATTCCCTTATCTGCTAGGAAACTGTCTATCGCCGATTTAATTTTATTTAATGTTGCAGCTTCCACTGCTCTTTGGGGTAGCAAATTCCATAGATTTACTACCCTCTGAGTGAAGAAGCGTCTCCTCATCTCAGTTTTGAAAGGGCAGCCCCTTATTCTAAGATTATGCCCCTAGTTCTAGTCTCACCCATCAGTGGAAACATCCTCACCGCATCCACCCGATCAAGCCCCCTCACAATCTTATATGTTTCGATAAGATCACCTCTCATTCTTCTGAACTCCAATGAGTAGAGGCCCTGTGATGAAATATATTCCATTCATCACTGCCTGTGACTGTGGTCGGTTTCAGTGTCATTTCCCTTCCCCCAGTCCTCATTGTATTATGCGCTGGAATGTGCTGTGTGTAGGGCTCCGCCCATACCTGGCCCCTTTTGTAAGCTGGCTCAGTCTGGCCTCAGCCTCCAGAAGGAAGACATCTCTCTCTTTTACGTGTTACTTTCTAATTTAATAAAAGCCTTGTTTTGTTTCGCTAACATCGAGTCTCGGAACTTATTGAGGCACATCAATTTTATTAAATTATTTTTCAACACTATGGACCAACTCCTGAAACCCGAACGTTTGGATTTGGATCAACATGCTCCGGACGCATCAGCACGCTTCGGACACTGGTTTGAGTGTATGGAATTCTTCCTGGACAATTCCGCAGCCGTCAAAGACGCTACGGACGCTGCGAGGATGAGACTCGGAATTCTGCGGAATTGGGTAAGCCACCGGGTTTACCCCCTCATCCAAGACGCCGATATGTACCTGGCCGCCTGCGACATCTTAAAGGCGCATTACCAGCAGCCTACGAATGAGGTGTATGCTAGGCATCTACTCGCTACTCGCGCACAGCGACCTGGGGAATCGGTGGAGGAGTTCCTAAGCATCATGAAAATGCTTGGCAAAGACTGTAAGTGCCGAGATGTAAAAGCCGCAGTGTACACCGACGAGCTTGTTCGCGATGCCTTTATCACAGGCCTCAGCTCCACTTACATCCGGCAAAGACTGCTGGAAAAAACAGGGTTGGACCTGAAACAGGCTGCGGACACCGCGCGGTCCCTGGATGTGGCCCAGAGAAACTCGGACGCCTACTCTTCAGCCCGCGCCGTCCACGCCGCCACGTGCGCACCGAGGGCGCCGCCATCTTGGAAGGCATCTTCCCCGCCCGGCAGCCCGACACCGGCAGGGCCCAGCTCTCCCCCCAGAAGCCCTACGACAGCCGCGACGCGTCAGGGACCCAACTGCTACTTCTGCGGGCAGCCAAAGCACACCAGAAACCTGTGCCCGGCGAAAGGCACCACCTGCTTTAAGTGCGGTAAGAAGGGGCACTTTGGGAAGGTGTGCAGAGGGAACCCCGCCGGAAAACCAACCGCCGGAAAACCCGCAACCGCCGCGTGTGCGCCGTGGGAGCGGCCATCTTGGACGCCATCTTGCCCGACCTCGTGGGGTCCGCCATCTTATGAGCAGACAGCGCGGACGCCATCTTGTATTGATCAGGGCCCTACAGTGGCATCGGTCACAGTGGACCAGACCAGGCCGCACCCGCTATCCAAATCAATGGTGGACATCGAGGTAAACGGGTGCCGGGTTAAATGCTTAATTGACAGTGGAAGCACGGAGAGTTTTATCCACCCTGAACTGGCACAGCAACTCTCCCTAAAGGTGGTCCCTGCTCAGGGTACCATCTCTATGGCTGATAAAACCCAGACATCGACCATTCTGGGTTACTGCACGGTACAATTGGGCGTTAACGGAACTGTATACGATAATTTTTAAAGTGTTAATCATGAAGAACCTATGTGCGAGCGTGATCTTGGGCCTGGATTTCCAGTGCAACCACCAAAGCATCACGCTCAAGTACGGTGGGTCCCAGCCGCCCCTCACAGTGTGCGGTCTGGCTACCCTGAAGGTAAAGCCACCTTCGCTATTCGTGAACCTTACCCCTAACTGCCGGCCAATAGCGACCAAAAGCAGGAGGTACAGCTGGGAGGACAGGCGGTTTATCGCGACCGAGGTAGACAGGCTCCTGAAAGAACGCATTATTGAACGGAGCAACAGCCCGTGGCGCGCCCAAGTGGTATCAGCAGGATCACGACTCGAACCTCGAGAGGTTCCTGGAAACCGCACAAAAACTCAACCTCACCTACAACGAGGACAAGTGCGTTTTCAACACCACGCGCCTCTGCATACTAGGCAGCGTGGTGGAGAATGGGGAAATCGGACCAGACCCCGACCGATTGCGCCCCCTACGGGAGCTGCCCCTGCCCAACACTCCCAAAGCCCTGAAAAGGTGCCTGGGGTTATTTTCTTATTATTCCCAATGGGCCCCCAACTACTCCGACAAAGCCCGCCCCCTCTTGAAAGCATCCTCTTTTCCGCTCTCTGCTGAGGCCCACGCCGCCTTCAAAAGCATTAAGCAGGATATTGAGCGGGCCACGCTACAGGCAGTGGACGAGAACACTCCCTTTCAAGTGGAAAGTGATGCGTCTGACTTCGCCTTGGCGGCCACCCTCAACCAGGCGGGGCGGCCCGTAGCTTTCTTCTCGAGGACCCTCCAAGGCCCCGAGATCAGACACTCCTCCGTGGAAAAGGAGGCCCAAGCCATCGTGGAGGCAGTGCGCCACTGGCGCCACTACCTAGCCGGCAAACGCTTCACCCTACTTACCGACCAGCGGTCGGTAGCGTTTATGTTCAATAATAAACAGAGGGGGAAGATTAAAAATGATAAGATTCTTAGGTGGCGGATCGAGCTCTCCACCTTCGAATACGACATCATTTACCGGCCAGGGGCCTTTGACGAATCCCCTGACGCCCTCTCACGAGGGATGTGTGCCAGCGCCACCGGGGATCGGCTACAGACCCTCCACAACGACCTCTGCCACCCAGGGGTCACGCGGCTTTTCCACTTCATAAAGTCCCGTAACTCACCCTACTCGGTTGAGGAAGTTCGGTCTCTGACCAGGAACTGCCGCACTTGCGCTGAGTGCAAGCCTCGGTTCTACCGCCCAGATAGAGCCCACTTAATCAAAGCTACACGGCCCTTTGAGCGGCTCAGCTTAGATTTCAAGGGCCCCCTCCCGTCCGTCGACCGCAATGTTTACTTCCTGAACATTGTGGACGAATACTCCCGGTTCCCATTCGCCTTCCCCTGCCCAGACATGACCAGCGCCACGGTCATTAAATGCCTCAACAGCCTGTTCTGCCTGTTCGGTATGCCGAGCTACATCCATACGGATAGGGGGGCGTCCTTCATGAGTGAAGAGCTACGCCAGTACATGCTGTCCAAGGGGATCGCCACGAGCCGTACCACCAGCTACAACCCCTGGGGTAACGGCCAGGTGGAGCGAGAGAACGGGACAGTGTGGAAAGCAGTCACTCTAGCTCTAAGGACCAAGGGCCTCCCTATCTCCCGCTGGCAGGAAGTCCTCTCGGATGTGCTCCATTCGATACGGTCGCTATTGTGTACGGCCACTAATGCCACGCCTCATGAACGAATGTTTGTCTTTCCCCGGAAATCCACCTCAGGTGTATCCATGCCGTCATGGCTCGCCACCCCAGGTCCGGTACTCGTGCGAAGGCATGTGAGGGGCCACAAGACGGACCCTCTCGTGGAGCCAGTACACCTACTCCACGCCAACCCCCAATACGCATATGTCCGGCACGCCGACGGAAGGGAGGACACCGTGTCCATAAAAGACGTCGCCCCAGCCGGCATCGACAACAACCACGGCAATAGCAGCGACAACGATCACAGCAATTCTTACCCACCCACTACTCTTTCATCACCCCCGGAAGAACATCGACCAACGGCACCCCCACCAACTACCCCTTCAACAACCTTGGCGGCACCCCCGGCAGAGACCCAGGAGGCTACCGGGGACACGCAGCCGACACCCGCGGCACCACGTCGGTCGCAGAGGACTATCAAACCCCCGAACAGACTAAATCTATAGAAGGGGTGAATGTGATGAAATATATTCCATTCATCACTGCCTGTGACTGTGGTCGGTTTCAGTGTCATTTCCCTTCCCCCAGTCCTCATTGTATTATGTGCTGGAATGTGCTGTGTGTAGGGCTCCGCCCATACCTGGCCCCTTTTGTAAGCTGGCTCAGTCTGGCCTCAGCCTCCAGAAGGAAGATATCTCTCTCTTTTACGTGTTACTTTCTAATTTAATAAAAGCCTTGTTTTGTTTCGCTAACATCGAGTCTCGGAACTTATTGAGGCACATCAGGCCCAACCTACTCAACCTTTCCTCATACGCCAACCCCCTCATCTCCGGAATCAACCGAGTGAACCTTCTCTGAACCATCTCGAGAGCAAGTATATCTTTTCTTAAATATGGAAACCAAAACTGCATGCAGTATTCCAGGTGTGGCCTCGCCAACACCTTGTATAACTGCAGCAAGACTTCCCTGTTTTTATACTCCATCCCCCTTGCAATAAAAGCCAAGATTCCATTGGACTTCCTGATCACCTCGGCGCTCTTTATACCACTGCTCCCACTCTCGGCGCTCTTTATACTGCTGCTCCCACTCTCGGCGCTCTTTATACCGCTGCTCCCACTCTCGGCGCTCTTTATACAGCTGCTCCTGCACTTGGCGCTCTTTTTAACACTGCTCCTGCTCTTGGCACTCTTTTTGCCGCTGCTCCCATTCTCGGTGCGCTTTGCGCTGCTGCTCCCACTCTCGGCGCTCTTTATACCGCTGCTCCCGCTCTCGGCGCTCTTTATACCACTGCTCCCGCTCTTGGCGCTCTTTTTACCGCTGCTCCTGCTCTCAGCACTCTTTATACTGCTGCACCTGCTCTCAGCACTCTTTATACCGCTGCACCTGCTCTCGGCGCTCTTTATACCGCTGCTCCCACTCTCGGCGCTCTTTGTGCTGCTGCTCCCACTCTTGGTGCTCTTTTTACCGCTGCTCCCGCTCTCGGTACTCTTTATACCACTGCTCCCACTCTCGGCGCTCTTTATACTACTGCTCCTGCTCTCGGCGCTGTTTATACCACTGCTCCCGCTCTCGGTGCTCTTTATGCCGCTGCTCCTGCTCTCGGCGCTCTTTATACCGCTGCTCCCGCTCTCGGCGCTCTTTATACTGTTGCTCGCACACTCGGCACTCTTCATACCTCTGCTCCCGCTCTCGGTGCTCTTTATGCCGCTGCTCCTGCTCTCGGTGCTCTTTGTGCCACTGCTCCCGCTCTCGGTGCTCTGTATACTGCTGCTCCCGCTCTTGGTGCTCTTTGTGCCACTGCTCCCACACTCGGCACTCTTTATACCTCTGCTCCCGCTCTCGGTGCTCTTTATACCGCTACACCCGCTCTCGGTGCTCTTTATACCACTGCTCCCGCTCTCGGCGCTCTTTGTGCCACTGCTCCCGCTCTCGGTGCCCTTTGTGCCACTGCTCCCACTCTCGGCGCTCTTTATACCTCTGCTCCCGCTCTTGGCGCTCTTTATACCACTGCTCCCGCTCTCGGTGCTCTTTGTGCCACTGCTCCCGCTCTCGGCGCTCTTTTTACCGCTGCTTCTGCTCTCAGCACACTTTACACCGCTGCTCCCGCTCTCGGCGCTCTTTATACCACTGCTCCTGCACTCGGCGCTCTTTTTACCGCTGCTTCTGCTCTCAGCACACTTTACACTGCTGCTCCCACACTCGGCACTCTTTATACCTCTGCTCCCGTTCTCGGTGCTCTTTATACCGCTACACCCACTCTCGGTGCTCATTATGCCACTGCTCCTGCTCTCGGCGCTCTTTATACCACTGCTCCGGCTCTCGGTGCTCTTTGTGCCACTGCTCCCGCTCTCGGTGCTCTTTGTGCCACTGCTCCCGCTCTCGGTGCTCTTTATACCGTTGCTCCCGCTCTCGGTGCTCTTTGTGCCACTGCTCCCGCTCTCGGTTCTCTTTATACCGCTGCTCCCGCTCTCGGTGCTCTTTGTGCCACTGCTCCCGCTCTCGGCGCAGTTTATACCGCTGCTCCCGCTCTTGATGCTCTTTGTGCCGCTGCTCCCGCTCTCGGCAGTCTTTGTGCTGCAGCTCCCGCTCTCGCTGTTTATACCGCTGCTCCCGCTTTCGGCGCTCTTTATACCACTGGTCCCACTCTCGGCGCTCTTTATACCGCTGCTCCTGCTCTCGGCGCTCTTTTTACCGCTGCTCCCGATCTCAGCGCTCTTTATACCACTGCTCCCACTCTCGGCGCTCTTTATACCGCTGCTCCCGCTCTCAGCGCTCTTTATACCGCTGCTCCCACTCTCGGCGCTCTTTTTAAAAATTCATTGATGGGATGTGGGCGTCGCTGGCTAGGGGCATTTAGTGCCCATCCCTAATTGCCCTTGAGAAGATGGTGGTGAGCTGCCTTCTTGAACCGCTGCAGTCCATATGGTGTAGGTACACCCACAATGCTGTTAGGAAGGGAGTTCCAGGATTTTGGCCCAGCGACAGTGAAGGAACGGCGATACAGGTCCAAGTCAGGATGGTGTGTGGCTTGGAGGGGAACTTGTAGGTGGTGATGTTCCCATGCGTCTGCTGCCCTTGTCCTTCTAAGTGGTAGAGGTCGCGGGTTTGGAAGGTGCTGTTGAAGGAGCTTTGACAAGTTGCTGCAGTGCATCTTGTAGATGGTACACACTGCAGCCACAGTGCGTCGGTGGTGGAGGGAGTGAATGTTGAAGGTGGTGGATGGAGTGCCAATCAAGTGGGCTGCTTTATCCTGAATGGTGTCGAGCTTCTTGAGTGTTGTTGGTGCTGCACTCATCCAGGCAAGTGGAGAGTATTCCATCACACTCCTGACTTGTGCCTTGTAGATGGTGGAAAGGCTTTGGGGAGTCAGGAGGTGAGACACTCGCCGCAGAATTCCCAGCCTCTGGCCTGCTCTTGTAGCCACAGTATTTATATGGCTGGTCCAGTTCAGTTTCTGATCAATGGTAACCCCTAGGATGTTGATAGTGGGGGATTCAGTGATGGTAATGCCATTGAATGTCAAGGGGAGATGGTTAGAGTCTCGTTTGTTGGAGATGGTCATTGCCTGGCACTTGTGTGGTGCGAATGTTACTTGCCACTTGTCAGCCCAAGTCTGAATGTTGTCCGGGTCTTGCTACATATGGACACGGACTGCGTCAGTATCTGACGAGTCTCGAATGGTGCTGAACAGTGTGCAATCATCAGCGAACATCCCCACTTCTGACCTTATGATGGAGGGAAGGTCATTGATGAAACAGCTGAAGATGGTTGGGCCTAGGACACTGCCCTGAGGAACTCCTGCAGTTATGTCATGTGATTGAGATGAATGACCTCCAACAACCACAGCCAACTTCCTTTGTGCTAGGTATGATTCCAACCAATGGAGAGTTTTCCCCTTGATTCCCATTGACTTCAGTTTTGCTAGGGCTCCTTGATGCCACACTCGATCAAATGCTGCCTTGATGTCAAGGGCAGTCACTCTCACCTCACCTCTTGAGTTCAGCTCTTTTGTCCATGTTTGGACCAAGGCTGTAATGAGGTCAGGAGCTGAGTGGCCCTGGCGGAACCCAAACTGGGCGTCGGTTAGCAGGTTATTGCTGAGTAAGTGCCGCTTGATAGCACTGTCGACGACACCTTCCATCACTTTGCTGATGATTGAGAGTAGACTGATGGGACGGTAACTGGCCGGGTCGGATTTGTCCTGCTTTTTGTAGACAGGACATACTTGGGCAATTTTCCACATTGCCGGGTAGATGCCAGTGTTGTAGCTGTACTGGAACAGCTTGGCTAGGGGCGCAGCTAGTTCTGGAGCACAAGTCTTCAGTACTATTGCCGGAATGTTGTCTTTGCAGTGTCCAGTGTCTTCAGCCATTTCTTGACATCACATGGAGTGAATTGAATGGGCTGAACACTGGCATCTGTGATGCTGGGGACCTCAGGAGGAGGCCGAGATGGATCATCCACTCGGCACTTCTGGCTGAAGGTAGTTGCAAATGCTTCAGCCTTGTCTTTTGCACTCACGTGCTGGGCTCCACCATCATTGAGGATGGGGATATTTTTGGAGCCTCCTCCTCCTGTTAACTGTTTAATTGTCCACCACCACTCACGACTGGATGTGGCAGGACTACAGAGCTTTGATTTGATCCGATGGTTGTGAGCTCGCTTAGCTCTGTCTATCGCATGTTGCTTCCGTTGTTTGGCATGCAAGTAGTCCTGTGTTGTAGCCTCACCAGGTTGACACCTCATTTTTTGGTATGCCTGGTGCTGTTCCCAGCATGCTCTCCTGCACTCTTCGTTAAACCAGGGTTGATCTCCTGGCTTGATGGTAATGGTAGAGTGAGGGATATGCCAGGCCATGAGGTTACAGATTGTGGTTGAATACAATTCTGCTGCTGCTGATGGCCCACAGTGCCTCATGGATGCCCAGTTTTGAGTTGCCAGATCTGTTCGAAATCTGTCCCATTTAGCACGGTGGTAGTGCCACACAGCATGGTGGAGGGTATCCTCAACATGAAGACGGGACTTCGTCTCCACAAGGACTGTGCGGTGGTCACTTCCACCAATGCTGTCATGGACAGATGCATCTGCAACAGGTAGATTGGTGAGGACGAGATCAAGTAGGTATTTCCCTCTTGTTGGTTCCCTCACCACCTGTCGCAGACCCAGTCTGGCAGCTATGTCCTTTAGGACTCGGCCAGCTCGGTCAGTTGTGGTGCTACTGAGCCACTCTTGGTGATGGACATTGAAGTCCCCCACCCAGAGGACATTTTGTGCCCTTGCTACTCTCAGTGCTTCTTCCAATTGGTGTTCAACATGAAGGAGTACTGATTCATCAGCTGAGGGAGGGCGGTAGGTGGTAATCAGCAGGAGGTTTCCTTGCCCATGTTTGACTTGATGCCATGAGGCCTCATGGGGTCCTGAGTCAATGTTGAGGACTCCCAGGGCTACTCCCTCCCGACTGTATACCACGGTGCCACCACCTCTGGTGGGTCTGTCCTGCCGGTGGGACAGGACATACCCAGGGATGGTGATGGTGGTGTCTGGGACATTGGTTGTAAGGTATGATTCGGTAATTATGACTATGTCAGGCTGTTGCTTGACTAGTCTGTGGGACAGCTCTCCCAATTTTGGCACAAGCCCCCAGATGTTGGTAAGGAGGACTTTGCAGGGTCGACAGGGCTAGGTTTGCCATTGTCGTTGTCGTTTCCGGTGCCGAGGTCGATGCCGGGTGGTCCGTCCGGTTTTATTCTTATTGTTTTTCATAGCGGTTGTTTACAACTGAGTGGCTTGCTAGGCCATTTCAGAGGGTATTAAGAGTCAACCACATTGTTGTGGGTCTGGAGTCACATGTAGGCCAGACCAGGTAAGGATGGCAGATTTCCTTTCCTAAAGGACATTAGTGAACCAGATGGGTTTTTGCAACAATCGACAATGGTATCATGGTCACCATTACTAAAACTAACATTTAATTCCAGAATTAAATTTAAATTCCACCAGCTGCCGTGGTGGGATTTGAACCCATCATCCTCAAAGCATTTAGACTAAGTCTCTAGCTTACTAGTCTAGTGACATAACCACTACACCACCGCCTCCACTGCTCCCACTCTCAGCGCTCTTTATACCGCTGCTCCCACTCTCGGCACTCTTTATACCGCTGCTCCCACACTCGGCACCCTTTATACCTTTGCTTCCGCTCTCGGTGCTCTTTATACCACTGCTCCCACTCTCGGCACGCTTTATACCACTGCTCCCACTCTCGGCGCTCTTTATACCGCTGCTCCCGCTCTCGGCGCTCTTTTTACCGCTGCTCCCGCTCTCGGCACTCGTTATACCGCTGCTCCCACTCTCAGCACTCATTATACCACTGCTCCCACACTCAGCGCTCTTTATACCACTGCTCCCGCTCTCGGCACTCATTATACCACTGCTCCCACTCTCGGCACTCTTTATACCGCTGCTCCCACACTCGGCACCCTTTATACCTTTGCTTCCGCTCTCGGTGCTCTTTATACCACTGCTCCCACTCTCGGCACTCTTTATACCACTGCTCCCACTCTCGGCGCTCTTTATACCGCTGCTCCCGCTCTCGGCACTCGTTATACCGCTGCTCCCACTCTCAGCACTCTTTATACCGCTGCTCCCACACTCAGCACCCTTTATACCTCTGCTCCCGCTCTCGGCGCTCTTTGTGCTGCTGCTCCCACTCTCGGTGCTCTTTATACCTCTGCTCCCACTCTCAGCACTCTTTATACCGCTGCTCCCACACTCAGCACCCTTTATACCTCTGCTCCCGCTCTCGGCGCTCTTTGTGCTGCTGCTCCCACTCTCGGCGCTCTTTATACCTCTGCTCCCACTCTCAGCACTCTTTATACCACTGCTCCCACTCTCGGCGCTCTTTATACCGCTGCTCCCACTCTCAGCACTCTTTATACCGCTGCTCCCACACTCAGCACCCTTTATACCTCTGCTCCCGCTCTCGGTGCTCTTTATACCTCTGCTCCCACCCTCAGCGCTCTTTGTGCTGCTACTACCGCTCACGGCGCACTTTATACCGCTGCTCCCGCTCTCGGTGCTCCTTGTGCCGCTGCTCCCGCTCTTGGCGCTCTTTCTACCACTGCTCCTGCTCTCGGCGCTCTTTATACCGCTGCTCCCGCTCTCGGTGCTCTTTGTGCCACTGCTCCCGCTCTTGGTACTCTTTATATCGCTGCTCCTGCTCTCGGCACTCTTTATACCGCTGCTCCTGCTCTCGGTGCCCTTTTTGCCGCTGCTCCCGCTCTCGGTGCTCTTTATATCGCTGCTCCTGCTCTCGGCACTCTTTATACCGCTGCTCCTGCTCTCGGTGCTCTTTATACCGCTGCTCCTGCTCTCGGTGCTCTTTGTGCCACTGCTCCCGCTCTCGGTACTCTTTATATCGTTGCTCCTGCTCTCGGCACTCTTTATACCGCTGCTCCTGCTCTCGGTGCTCTTTATGCCGCTGCTCCCGCTCTCGGTGCTCTTTGTGCCGCTGCTCCCACACTCGGCGCTCTTTATACCACTGCTCCGGCTCTCGGTGCTCTTTGTGCCACTGCTCCCACTCTTGGCGCTCGTTATACTGCTTCTCCCGCTCTCAACCCTCTTTGTGCCGCTGCTCCCGCTCGCGGCGCACTTTATGCCGCTGCTCTCGCTCTCGGTGCTTTTTATACCTCTGCTCCCACTGTCGGTGCTCTTTATACCACTGCTCCCGCTCTCGGCGCTCTTTTTGCCGCTGCTCCCACTCTCGGTGCTCTTTGTGCTGCTGCGCTCACTCTCGGTGCTCTTTATGCCACTGCTCCCGCTCTCGGCGCTCTTTATACCGCTGCTCCCGCTCTTGGTGCTCTTTGTGCCACTGCTCTCGCTCTCGGCGCTCTTTATACCGCTGCTCCCGCTCTCGGTGCTCTTTGTGTCGCTGCTCCTGCTCTCAGCGCTCTTTATACCGCTGCTCCCGCTCTTGGCGCTCTTTGTGCCACTGCTCCTGCTCTCAGCGCTCTTTATACCGCTGCTCCCGTTCTCGGCGCTCTTTCTACCACTGCTCCTGCTCTCGGCGCTCTTTATACCGCTGCTCCCGCTCTCGGCGCTCTTTGTGCCACTGCTCCCGCTCTCGGTGCTCTTTATACCGCTGCTCCCACTCTCGGCGTCTTTGTGCCACTGCTCCCGCTCTCGGCGCTCTTTATACCACTGCTCCCGCTCTTGGCGCTCTTTATACCGCTGCTCCCGCTCTTGGCGCTCTTTGTGCCGCTCCTCCTGCTCTCGGCGCTCTTTATACCGCTGCTCCCGCTCTTGGCGCTCTTTATACCGCTGCTCCCGCTCTTGGCGCTCTTTGTGCCGCTCCTCCTGCTCTCGGCGCTCTTTATACCGCTGCTCCCGCTCTCGGCGCTCTTTATACCGCTGCTCCCGCTCTCGGCGCTCTTTATACCGCTGCTCCCGCTCTCGGCGCTCTTTATACCGCTGCTCCCGCTCTCGGCGCTCTTTATACCGCTGCTCCCGCTCTTGGCGCTCTTTATACCGCTGCTCCCGCTCTTGGCGCTCTTTATACCGCTGCTCCCGCTCTCAGCGCTCTTTATACCGCTGCTCCCGCTCTTGGCGCTCTTTATACCGCTGTTCCCACTCTTGGTGCTCTTTGTGCCACTCCTCCTGCTCTCGGCGCTCTTTATACCGCTGCTCCCACTCTTGGTGCTCTTTGTGCCACTGCTCCCGCTCTTGGCGCTCTTTATACCGCTGCTCCCACTCTTGGCGCTCTTTGTGCCGCTCCTCCTGCTCTCGGCGCTCTTTGTGTTAAAGGGAATGCTGCAGCAAGGGTATGAGGTTGGTTAAAGAAAAGAAGACAAAGAAAAGTGATTAATAGATATTTATTGAACTGGATCAATATAAACAATTGTGTTTGTCCCAGCAGTCAGCGTTGGGCCCATTGCTCTTCTCAATATATATAAATGGTCTGGACTTGATATAGAGAGCATGTCATGTTTCTGGATTTTGATCTTTTGTTTTCTTCACAATAGATTCAGGATTGAATTATGTTTAAGTGTTGTGTTTTAAGAGAGAGTGAATTTGTACAGGTTTATTTTTTAAAAAGTAGTCATTGACGATATGTATCAAAGTTAGATGAGCCAGTTTGTGGAATGTCACAGCTCACAGTCTACTGCAAACTGATACAATGAGGATTAATTGTCTCATCCCAGGTCCATTAAGCCAGGATGTCCCTTATTCGTATTGAGAGTAGCAGGAAATGTTTTCTTTAAACTTGTATTGAAAAGAGGTGCAGAGAAGTTACCGGTTTTATTGACTGGCCTGCAGATGAATTACTGACTACGGACGGAATCAGAGAGACGGCCCTCCCACTAACTGTGTACACACAAAAAAAGGACAAAGCAGCATGTAATTATTCAGCCAGCTAGATCTGGGGAGTAAGCCTGGCCTCACAAGGAGAAACTTGCCCAATACTAACCCAGAGCCAGTCAGAATCAGAAAGGCTGACCAAGGAAAGTTAAACACACCTGCTAATAGGGACAGCATCTGTCATAAATCGCAACTTCTACAGGAAGTAACTCGGGAAGTACTACTGAACGGCCAGCTGAGGGCGTCGTCCGAGGAGTATAAATGCTCGGGCGTGGGCCCAACTTGGCCAGAGACAATCGGGAAACAGGAAGCTAGTGACTACTAACTAGACCTCCATGTTTTGTTACAAGTCGATTAAAGCCTTGCTTTATGTACAACCAAGTGCGTAGTGAGTCTTTATTACGTCAGCATCTTTATTATTTTTTTGTAGTAAGTTGAATCAGTGTGAAATTTGATTACCTCTGTTTCTCTATATGATCACTTGCTCTCTGTAAAATGAAACAGCTTCACAATTTGTACCTGGGCTTATTTCACTGTGTTCCTTGGTCTTTCTTTGAAAAGATTACAGAGGTGCTTATGAGGGAAATGCAAAAGCCACAATATCCTGTTTAGATCACAAGGGGGCTCTATTGTTACATCCATTGGTTATAACTAGATATTGGGCAGTACAGGCGCACTCCTGAATGTGAGATGCTTGGACCGCTTATTGGACTGACCAGGAGCTGAGAGGATCTCCGGCAGACCTCAAACCTGCAACAGGGCACAATATCAAAATTTGCAAATGACACAAAAACTGTGAAGAGGATTGTAATTGGCTTCAGGAGAACACAGACAGGAGAGTAGATTGGCAGGTAGATTTCAGATGGAGTTTAATGCAGAGAAATGTGAGGGAGGAAGAATAAGGAGAGGAAATCTACACTAAATGGTAAAACTATAAAAGGAGTAGAGGAGCAGAGAAATATACAAATCTTTAGAAAATGAGAGGCCAAGTAAGTTGCAAAAGCTTTATGAAAAACTTTTGGGATCCTAGGTTTTATAAACGATGGCATAGAAAAAAGGAGAAAGATACCTGAAATGAATCAGGCAGCTAATCTCGGCAGGTTTAATCATGCACGGAGCATGCTGCTGTCAGTCAGGAACCTATTTTGTAAAGGGGCCTGAAATACAGAAATGCAATAGACCCCCATTTTGTAAATGCAGTGGATCTAATGGCAGTTTTAGGTAGGCAGCCTGGGCGACTACAGGACACCCTAACCAATACGGTTTGTGGCGTATACCCGCCGTGGAATGAGCACATGTATGCCACAGCTATGTCAGGCTCTTCAGCGCCTGATTTTCACCTGTAAAGCTGAGCGGCATGATGCAATTTCTGCGCCTTTTCCTGGTCATTCATTTGCTGTTTATGGGCCCTTCCTGTGCACAAATTGACGGCATGGTTGCCTACGTAACAACAGTGACTGCACTTCAAAATGAATCCATTGGTTGCAAAGTGCTTCTGGGATATTCTGAGGTCAAGATAAGATGCTATACAAATGCAAGTTCTTTCCTTTGTTGTATTTAAAAAAAATATTGGCCCCGGTATTTACTCAGAGCTATGGAGAGAGTAGGGCTAGGATTTCCGGATGGGAAACACAGAAGCAAGGATTTCACAGGTGCCCTGCTGAATTTAACAGCAGGACGTCTTTCAAATTATTTCTGCAGATTTCGTGTCCGACAGCCAGACTGAGTGACAGGCTGGCTGCATCCGGGGGGCTGACAGTGGGGGGTGGGGGGAAGATTGTGGGCGGGGAGATCGCGGGGGTGGGGAAATCACGAGGGGGAGGATTGCGGTAGGAGATAGCGGGGGAGATCGCGGGAGGAGACTGCAGGGATAGATCGCGGGGTGAGATCGTATGGGGAGATTGCGGGGCGAGATTGCGGGGGGGGGGGAGACCGTGAAGGTCGGGTGGGAGATGGGGGGTTGTCGGCCAATCGCGTGGACCTGGGAAGAGGTTAGCTTGTTGGGCCTGCAGGAAACACTCCTGCTCCTGCTGGCCCACAAGCTGTGCTGTAAATGCAGTTACCTTATGGAATGGCCCTTCTCACCTCCTTTTACCTGCCGGGTTTCTCGGGACCCGGAAACACCCGGCCATCATTAGTTAAAAATGAATCTCATGTTTAAACAGAGGCACGCAGCCTCCTTAAAAGATTTCAACGATCGACCTGCCTCCTGAGAGCGGATTGGTCGCCTGCCCCCATCCCATTGGGTGGGTTGGAGGCGAGTTGGGTCGGGATTAAATTTTTTTTTTAAATTACTTCCCACCGGTCCCAAATCGATCTGGTCTTGGGGGTTAAAATTACCCCATTGTTTCAGTGCACTTCTCCAATTCCAAGTAACTAACTAGAGGATATGTTAAGAAAAAATGACTTATTTTCCTTTGATTGTTAAATTTTCTCTGCTTGAATTTCTCTGTTATCAGATTGATGAGAGCAGATTTATCAGCAAATTAGATGCAGATGCAGTAATCATGATGCATTTTCAAGACTTTAACATAGGATTGTGTTGTCATTCCATTTAGCTTATATAACTCTTCCGTGTTTACCAAGTTTGCAGAATTTCAGTCTGAGTTCCATTGCACTTGGTATTTAATTCATTTGTAGTGTTCCAAGCAACTGAGCTACTTGTCAAAATGTTTCTGGACTCATGGGCCTAGAAATTGAGTTTTGGCTTAGCCAGGGCTTTAGCGCCGGAAGTTAGTGCCGGCGCTAAGTCCCCCTGCGCGCGCCAAAAATTCAGCAGGGCCGCGCCCAAACGGCTGCCGGCGCTACTGAAGGGTCTTTGCGGCGGTAAATCGGCGCTAACTGCCGTTTCGCGCCGCAATTCCGGCGCTGCGGCACCCGATGCGGTGCGGCAGGCTCGGGAAGTGCAGGCCTCCTCCTTCCCTTAAGGAGGAGCTGCCTGCACCCGGCTGCGGCCCGCGAAAATCTTTTTAAAAATGAGCCCGGCACCTCGGACAAGTGCCGGGCTTGCTTCTGTTCCGGGGGGGGGGGGGGAAGTCCGGGGAGGGAGCTGCGGCCAGGCGGCCGGCGGGAAAGCGGCCGGCCGCCGCGGGGCCTTTAATGCGCCGGCACAAAGACTTGTAAGACTCTGTTGCCAGAGTCTTAGTTGCGGCTGCCACGGGCGAGGCGGCCGCAACTGAATTTCGGCGCTGGGGCCCGTCGGCATGGCAACCGGGACGCTGCGCACACCGATGACGTCATCGGTGCCGGCGCAGCGCTACCGGTCTACCGCGGCGGAAGGGCCCCAGGCAATTTCGGCGCCGGCGCCAATTGCAGCGCTAGGCCCTCTAGCGCCGCAAAATCGGCGCTAAGGGCACTCAATTTCTAGGCCATGGATTTTTAAAAATAGAATGTAATGCAAATATGAACGACCGCACTTATTGGGTCATTATTCAAAAGAGTTGCAATTCTTCAAAGACATCTGTGACTTGTAATTTTGTACTGAGTGCTTCTTGCTGTGTTTTTACAACTAATTTATTTATAGCTTGATATCATGGGCCTTGTGGGAAAACGAGCTAAAAATGCCTTGTCACACAACTGGAGCATGTACTCATACAAAAGCGACAAGTCCTCACCAAGTGTAATGCCTGGAACTTATGCAGGGCTTCTACGATAGCGTCGGAGGAAAATTGACAGAAAGCCCAGGGAAATTACATGAATGGCCATTAATGCTGTTTCTCTGGGGCTTCTGTGGCTCTTCCTTTAAAGTTATGGCAGGAGATCAGGGAACCTCCACAGAAATTCTGCCCTAGTGTTTCCGAATGCTTTTCTCCAGCAATAACCACAACTTGCATTTAATGGTACCTTTAATGTAGTGAATTGTAGTGTATGTGCTTTAAGTCAGAACTACTTTTTACAGCTCCTGTATACTGTAGTACCGGCAGTAACCACACCGGTATATAAGCTGTGCGCATGCCTCTGTACCCCAGTCTAGAGATTGCCCTCCTCCAGTAAAGACCTGTTATTTGTTTATGTACAGCATCCGTGTAATTCTTTATCCACTGAACCACGGATCTAACATGAATGACCCTGACTGCTTCACAGAGGCAGAACAGACACTGAGTAGGAGAATTGAGGGAGGTTTTGCAAAGGCCATGGACTGAATTAATTGCATTAGGGATTAGAAGCCAATGGAAGTTGCAAGAACAGGAGTGTTGGGGAGCAGGACTTTAGTGCCACATAAGACATAGATGGTGCAGTTTTGGATAAGTTGAAATTTATGTAGGATGGAGCAAGAGGGTTCAATGGGAGAGAAATGTAGAAGACAAGCCTGGAGGTAGCGAATATGTGGGTGAGGGTTTTGGTACCATTGGGGATGAGGTAAGGGAAGAGACAGGTGATGTTTCAATGGTGAAAATAGACAGTTTTGGTGATGGATAGGATATGACATTTGAAGGGTAGCTCGGGGTCAAGGCTATGTACCATTAGATTCAAGGAAGCGTGGTATTGTTTAAAATGATCCAGTCAGATCCGACAGTAGAAAACCAGGCAAAATGAGCTCCAGGGGCCCTTCAAATTATCTACATACTGCGACTCAGCGACATCATCCGAAAACACAGTGTCGGGTTCCACATATATGCTGACGACACCCAGCTCTACCTCACCACCATCTCTCTCAACCCCTCCACCACTTCTCATTTATCATAATGCTTGTCTGATATCTAGTATTGAATGAGCAGCAATTTCCTCCAACTAAATATTGTGAAGACCAAAGCCATTATCTTCGGTCCCTGCCACAAATGCTGCACCCTAGCCATTGACTCCACCACTTTCCTTGGCCATTATCTGAGCCAGAACCAGACTGTTCACAACCTTGGTGACCTATTTAACCCTGAGCTGAGCTTTCGACCCCATATCCTCTCCATCACCAAGACCCCTACTTCCATCTCCGTAACATCGCCTGTCTCTCTCCCTGCCTTAGTTCATCTGCTGCTGAAACCCTTATGCATGCCTTTGTTACCTCTAGCCTCAACTATTCCAATGCTCTGCCGGCCAGCCTCTCACCTTGCACTTTCCGTAAACTTCAACTCATCCAAAACACTGCTGCCAGTATCCTATGTGCTTTCTGAGCTACATTGACTCCCAGTCCGGCAATGCTTCTATTTTAAAATTTTCATCGTTGTTTTCAAATCCTTCCAATATTTTCCCCTCCCTATCTCTGTAACCTCCTCCAGCCCTACAAACCTCTGAGATCTCTGTGCTCCTCCAATTCTGGCCTCTTGCGCATCCCTGATTATAATCACGCCACCATTGGCAGCCATGTCTTCAGCTGCCTAGGCCCTAAGCTCTGGAATTCCCTCCCTAAACCTCTCCGCTTCTCTACCTCTCCTCCTTTAAGACTCTCCTTATAACCTATCTTGTTTATTCTAATATCCCTTTACGTGGTTCAGTGTCAAATTTGGTTTGATAACGCTCCTGTGAAGCACCTTGGGACATTTTACTACATTAAAGGCGCTATATAAATGCAATTTGTTATTGTTGTTGATGGTACTAACCAAAAGGAATAGTGGGGTTGGGAAACCATGTGAAACTTGGAGGGGATTAAAGAAGGAAAGAAAGACTTACATTTATATAGCGCCTTTCATGACCTCAGGATGTCCAAAAGCACTTTACAGCCAATGTAAAGATAGGTGCAAGAGTGCTGTTGAGTAAGTAAACAGTATACAAAATGATTGTAGATTACAAGGCAAATGGGTTTATAATGATTTGTGTGACTTGTCCATTAATCTGACTGATCAATTGTGCTTCTAATCACTTTAATTGAAACAAATAACATCAAGATTCCCAAGAAGAGAAATGGATATAGAGGGGAAAGAGAATGGGTAAGCCTTTTAAATGGTGTGCTTCACAGCAATAAAATAAGTGAAGATGTTTGATGTGGATCTGTGTATTGTGAGAACAGCCTGCTTCTTAGTATCATTCATTCCTTGGTCGCAATTATTTTTTTCTTGCACAAGCAATTCCAAGCACTTGAAAAGGAATCATCTGTGAAATTTGAAGGACTCATGCCTTTTGTTCAACATTCTGGATCTGCTGTAATACATGAGATGAAATAACTCAAAATGAAGATTGGGTCAGGTAGTGAATCGTAATAAATGTTATGTCTTTTGAAGTAATATCGTTGCTCTGGCAAGGAGGTAATATTTTTAAATGAGTCAATTGTTGTGCTCATTAACGTGAGAGATATTAGTGATGGAGAATGCAACACTTTTTATTTTAGTCACTCGGTGTCAGCGTCAAGCGCACCCAGATCCAGATATAGCACAGTTAGATGCACACTCTACTACACCACTGTGATATTTTTCATTTCTAACACCAATCATCTTGCGGTCTCTCTGACTGAGTTTCTAACAGTGCTAATTAGCACTGAATTAGGGGGAGATTTGTGCTGTTGCAATAACACACCAAAAATGCTGCCAACTACCAATGGTCAATAAGCCAGAAAAAAAAGCAAACCAAGCACTAGGGTTTATTTCTAGAGGGATAGAATTGAAAAGTAGAGAAGTTATGCTAAACTTGCATCAATCCTTGGTTAGACCACACTTGGGGTACTGTGTACAATTCTGGTCGCCATATTATAAAAAAGATATAGATGCACTGGAGAGGGTGCAAAAAAGATTTACAAGAATGATACCAGAACTACGAGGTTATACCTGTCAGGAAAGGATGAACAGGCTGGGTCTCTTTTCTCGATAAAGGTCTTTAAAATTATGAAAGGTTTTGATAGAGTAGACACAGAGAGAATGTTTCCACTTGTGGGTAGAGCAAAACTAGGGGCCATCAATATAAGATAGTCACCAAGAAATCAAATAGGGAATTCAAAAGAAACTTCTTTACCCAGAGAGTGGTGAGAATGTGGAACTCGCTATCACAGGGAGTAGTTGAGGCGAATAGTATTGATGCATTTAAGGGGAAGCTAGATACACATATGAGGGAGCAGGGAATAGAGGGTTATGCTGATAGATTTAGATGAGGAAGGATGGGAGGAGGCTCAAGCAGAGCATAAATGCCGGCATGGACTTGGGCCGAATGGCCTGTTCCTGTGCTGTATATTCTGTGTAATTCTACGTAATTAATACTGATCTATTGCATGCAACACTGGGTAACTAATTATTTGGATGTGTTACTCGACAACCCTATGGCAACTCCTCTTTGCCAAACCCTCTTTGCTGAGCTTCTAGCACCATATCTGCTCCATCACAGGGATTGCCTACTTTACCTTCATAACATTGTCCATCACCACCCCAACCTCAGTCCATCTTGCTGAAACACTCATCCATGCCTTTGTCACCTCTAGACTCAACTATTTCAATGCTTTCCTGGCTAGTCTGCCATTGTTCAGTCTTTGTAAAGGACAGATCATCTAAAACTCTGCTGCCCGTATCCTATCCCGCTCATACATCACTCCTGTTCTTGCTGACCTACATTGGCCCAGAAATTCGGGTCCCAACGCGTGAGTACGGACGGAGTACTCACGCTTGGACCCGATGGAAGTGCCGGAATCTTGCATGCACTACGCATGCGTGGGAAACCGGCACTTCCGATCCTCTGAACCCCGAACGCGTGCGCGCGGGAGTCTGCGCGTGCGCGTTGAACTTCCTTTTTTTTACAGGTTTTAACGTGCGGGTAAGTCTGTACATTTTAGAAATGTAAAAAGCAGCCGTAAGGACTTCATTTTCAAAGGGAAGTGGTCAATTATTTAAAATTAAAACATTTTTTCCACAGGTTTTTTATTTTTAAATACTTTAAAGCAAGGTAAGTTTATTTTTAGCCCCGTTTTTTTATAAAATTATTTTTTTCAAAAATCTAAATTTTTGTTTAAAATAGTTATTTAATGTCATTTATAGTTTATTTACAAAGTGTGATTTTTTTTAAAATGTATTTGAAGGTAAAGTACAGTTTTACAGCCTCAGCATTTATACGTTTTGACAGGCCTATCTGTCAAGACTTATGAATGGAGCATTCCCTGCTCCGATTGGCTGCCTGTTGCTCACGTGATCCCAGGGGACGCATCGCACTAACTACACCCCTGGGACATGCCAGCATAGCGCGCCGGCCTCTGGGACAGGCCTCGGAGAGGAATTCCACGCAGGCCAAGAGGTCAACTGCCGGCTCGCTAGGTAAGTGTAGGTCGGGGGCTTGCACCCGCGGGAAGCCCCCGACCCGAATTTCTGGGCCATTGTCTTCTAGCTCCTCAACGCCTCCAATTTAAAATTTAAAATTCTCATCCTGGTAGATGAACAGTGAGACCTAGGGGTTCAAATTTGTAATTCTCTGAAAGTGCGACTGCAGGTAGATGAAGCCATAAAAGGGGCAATAGAATCTTGACATTATGAATAGGGGCATGAAGTACAAGACCGAAGAAGTAATGATGAATTTATACAAAAAATGGTTAGTTCACAGTTGGAGCATTGTGTGTAGTTCTGGGTGCCCTATTATAGAAAGGAGATTAATGGCATAAGGAGCATAAAGTAGATTGATCAGGATAATGTCAGGATGGGAAATTGTAATTTTCAGGAGATACTTGAGATACTGGGACTATTTCCATTGGAGCAGAAAAGGCTAAAAGTGCTTTAAGAAAGCTTTTTCAAATTATGAAGTTTTAATAGAGTGAATAGGGAAAGACTATTTCCTCTGCTTGTGAGTCAGTGATGAAAGGGTCATCTTTCAAATTGTCACAGAGTGAAGTTAGGAGAAATTTCTTTATGAAGAGAATTGTTGGAGCATAGAATGCTTTACCACAGTGGGGTGGTTAAGGCAGAGACTATTGGATCTGTTTAGAGAAAATAGGATAATTATTTGATGCAGAAGAAAGGGCTATAGGGAGAACTCATGGGGCCATGGGATTAGTCTTGAATTGTTCTTACAACAACCGTAACAGACACAATGGAACATAAGAACAGGAGTAGGCATTGAGCCGCTCGAGCCTGTTCCGATATTCAATTAGATCATGGCTGATCTATACCACAACTCCATTTGCCCATCTTTGTTCATCACTTGATACCCTTACCTAACAAAAATCTATTGATCTGAGTGTTGAAAATTTTGGTTAGAATCATAGTATCATAGAATTTGTTACAGCACAGAAGGAGGCCATTCCACCCGTTGAGCCCGTGCCAGCTCTCTGCAAGAGCACCTCAGCTAGTCCCACTCCTCTGCCCTTTCCCTGTAGCCCGGCAATTTTTTTTCCTTCAGGTACTTATCCAATTCACTTTTGAAAGCCACGATTGAATCTGCCTCCACCACCTTTCAGGCAGTGCTTTCCAGATCATAACCAGTCGCTGCGTAAAGAAGTTTTTCCTCATGTTGCCTTTGGTTCTTCTGCCAATCACCTTAAATCTGTGTCCTTTGTTTCTCGACCCTCCTGCCAATGGAAAGAGTTTCTCTCTATCTACTCTGTCTAGACCCCTCATGATTTTGAACACCTCTATCAAATCTCCTCTCAACTTTCTCTGTTGTATGGAGAACAACCTCAGCTTTGCCAGTCTATCCACGTAACTGAAGTCCCTCATCCCTGGAACCATTCTTGTAAATCTTTTCTGCACCCTCTCTAAAGCCTTCACATCCTTCCTAAAGTGCAGTGCCTAGAATTGGACGCAATGCTCCAGTTGAGGCCGAACCAGTGTTTTATAACGGTTCATCATAACTGCCTTGCTTTTGTACTCTATGCCTCTATTTATGAAACCCAGGATCCCGTATGCTTTATTAGCCGCTTTCTCAACCTGCCCTGCCACCTTCAATGATTTGTGCACATATACCCCCAGGTCTCTCTGTTCATGCACCCCCTTTAGAATTGCACCCTTTAGTTTATATTGCCTCTCCTCGTTCTTCCTACCAAAATGTATCACTTTGCACTTTTCTGCATTAAATTTCATCTGCCACCTGTCCGCCTATTCCACCAGCCTGACTATGTCCTCTTGAATTTATAATGGGGAACAAAGAAATGGCAGACCAATTAAATACATATTAAATACATATTTTGGTTCTGTCTTCACAAAGGAGGACACAAATAACCTCCCAGAAATGTCGGGGAACATAGGGTCTGATAAAAGGGAGGAACTGAAAGAAATCAGTATTTGTAGGGAAATGGTGTTTGGGAAATTGATGGGATTGAAGGCCGATAAATCCCCAGGGCCTGATAATCTACATCCTAGGGTACTTAAGGAAGTGGGCCTAGAAATAGTAGATGCATTGCTGATCATCTTCCAACATTCGATGGAATCTGGAACAGTACCCATGGATTGGAGGGTAGCTAATGTTACCCCACTATTCAAAAAAGATGGTAGAGAGAAAACGGAGAATTATAGACCGGTAAGCCTGACATCGGTAGTGGAGAAAATGCTAGAGTCCATTATAAAAGATGTAATAGCAGAGCACTTGGAAAACAGCGACAGGATCGGACAAAGTCAACATGGATTTACAAAAGGTAAATCGTGCTTGACTAATCTACTGGAATTTTTTGAGGATATAACTAGTAAAATAGATAAGGGAGAACCAGTGGATGTGGTGTATTTGGACTTTCAGAAGGCTTTCGATAAGGTCCCACATAAGAGATTAGCATGTAAAGTTAAGGCACATGGGATTGGGAGCAAGGTATTGACTTGGATAGAGAACTGGTTGGCAGATAGAAAGCAAAGAGTTGGAATAAACGGGTCTTTTTCAGAGTGGCAGGCAGTGACTAGTGGGGTACCACAGGGATCGGTCCTTGGACCCCAGCTATTCACAATATATTTTAATGATCTAGACAAGGGAACTAGATGTAATATCTCCAAATTTGCAGACGACACAAAGCTGGGTGGGCGTGTGTGCTGTGAGGAGGATGCCGAGAAACTACAGGATGATTTGGACAGGTTGGGTGATTGGGCAGAAGCATGGCAGATGCAATATAACGTGGATAAATGTGAGGTTATCCACTTTGGTGTCAAAAACAGGAAGGCAGATTATTATCTGAATGGCAATAGATTGGGAGAAGGGGAAGTGCAACGAGACCTGGGTGTCCTTGTGCACCAGTCGCTGAAGGTAAGCAAGCAGGTGCAGCAAGCGGTTAAGAAGGCAAATGGTATGTTGGCCTTCATAGCGAGAGGGTTTGAGTACAGGAACAAGGATGTCTTGCTGCAGTTGTATAGGGCCTTGGTGAGACCACATCTTGAGTATTGTGTGCAGTTTTGGTCGCCTTATCTGAGGAAGGATATTCTTGCCATGGAAGGAATTCAGAGAAGATTCACCAGGCTGATACTTGGGATGGCAGGAATGACGTATGAGGAGAGATTGGGTCGATTGGGCTTGTACTTGCTGGAGTTTAGAAGAATAAAGGGGATCTCATTGAAACTTATAAAATTCTGGCAGGACTGGACAGACTAGATGCAGGGAGGATGTTCCCGATGGTCGGGGAATCCAGAACCAGGGGTCACAGTCTAAGGATAAGGGGTAAGCCATTTAGGACAGAAATGAGGAGGAATTTCTTCACCCAGAGAGTGGTGAACCTATGGAATTCTCTATCACAGAAGGCAGTAGAGGCCAATTCATTAAATATATTCAAGAAGGAGTTGGATATATTTCTTAAGGCTAAAGGGATCAAGGGGTATTTGGAGAAAGCAGGGACCGGGTACTGAACTTGGATGATCAGCCATGATCGCATTGAATGGCGGAGCAGGCTCGAGGGGGCGAATGGCCTACTCCTGCTCCTATCTTCTATGTTTCTATGAAGTCTATCACTAACCTCCTCACTGTTCACAAGTTTTGTGTCATCTGAAAATATTGAAATTGAGCCCTGTATACCCAAGTCCAAGTCATTAATATATATCAAGAAAAGCAGTGGTCCTAGTACCGACCCCTGGGGAACACCACTGTGTACCTTCCTCCAGTCTGAAAAACAAATCATTCACCACTAATCTCTGTTTCCTGTCATTTAGCCAATTTTGTATCTATGCTGCCACTGTCCCTTTTATTCCATGGGTTTCAACTTTGCTGGCAAGCCTATTATGTGGCACTTTATCAACGCCTTTTGGATGTCCATGTACATCACATCAACTGCATTGCCCTCATCAACCCTCTCTGTTACCTTATCAAAAAACTCAATCAATTTAGTTAAACACGATTTGCCTTTGACAAATCCATGCTGACTTTCCTTAATTAATCCATACTTGTCCAAGTGACTGTTAATTTTATCCCGGATTATCATTTCTAAAAGCTTCCCCACTACCGAGGTTAAACTAACTGGCCTGTAGTTGCTGGGTTTATATTTACACCCTTTTTTGAACAAGGGTGTAATATTTGCAATTCTCCAGTCATCTGGCACCACCCCTATCTAAGGAGGATTGGAAGATTATGGCCAGTACCTCCGCAATTTCCACCCTTGCCTCCCTCAGCACCTTAGGATGCATCCCATCCGGTCCTGGTGACTTATCTACTTTAAGTACAGCCAGCCTTTCTAGTACCTCTTTATCAAATTTTATCCCATCCAGTATCTCAACTACTTCCTCTTTCACTATGACTTTGGCAGCATCTTCTTCCTTGGTAAAGACAGATGCAAAGTACTCATTTAGTACCTCAGCCATACCTTCTGCCTCCATACATAGGTTTCCTTTTTGGTCTTTGATCAGCCCCACCCCTCTTACTACATGTTTATTTTTTATATGCCTATAGAAGACTGTTGGATTCTGCTTTATGTTAGCTGCCAGTCTATTCTCATACTCTCTCTGTGCCCCTCTTATTTCCTTTTACACTTCCCCTCTGAACTTTCTATATTCAGCCTGATTCTCACTTGTATTCTCAACCTGACATCAATTTCGGTAAACATGATTTGCCTTTGACAGATCCATGCTGACTTTCCTTAATTAATCCATACTTGTCCAAGTGACTGTTAATTTTATCCCGGATTATCATTTTCTGCTTCACCTTACTGTCTATCTCTTTCATCATCCACTGGCTTTCGTTGCCTGACCTTTCCCCCTTGTGGGAATGTACCTCGACTGCACCTGAAGCATCTCCTCTTTAAAGACAGCCCATTGTTCCAGCTCTGCCTGCCAATCTTTGATTCCAATTTACCTGGGCCAGATCCATTCTCAACCCACTGAAATTGACCTTTAACAATTAAGTATTTTTTGTTTTCCATAGCTAATCTAAACCTTATGATAGTATAATCACTATTCTCTAAATATTCCCCTACTGACACTTGCTTCACTTGACCCACCTCTTTCCCCAGAACCAGATCTAGCAATGCCTCCTTCCTCATTGGGCCGGGAACGTACTGATCAAGAAAGTTCTCCTGAACATGCTTTAGGAACTTCCCCGCAATTGATGTTAAACTGACAGATCTGTAGTTTCCTAGATTCTCCCTCTCTTCTTAAATAATGTGCTTTTTGCCACCTGTGTTGTAACCTCTATGATTTTATCATCCTGCCTGGGTAACCCCTTGTAATCCAAACATTTGTCTGGATATTTTGATTCGTGACACTCGAGTTACAAAATACAAACTGAGTCAACAGCAACAAGATCCATACAACAGTGTTTATTCATGACTTTACCCGTTAACAATTACAATGTTTTACTTTCTAAAGCCTAATTGCGTTACTTGGATTACGTGGCCGGGGATATACTCACGAGGCTATTGACAATCGCACTGGTGTTGATCAGACCGCAACCGATCGCCATCAGAAAGCTGATCAGGCCTCTGTTCCACGAGACTTGAGCCCAACTGCTCGAGTTTCTCTCCTTCCGTTCCTTCCTGTTGACCGTAGGGGCTAGCTTCTGGCCGTGCTATTCTTGCTGCCTTATATTGTCCGAATACACCTTCTTGCCCGATACCAGACTTTTCCTGTGGTTTCGCATTTTGATAGCTCCTTATCAAAGCTCTTGCTGACATATCCACAGCTCCTTTGATATGTGGTTTCATTTACTGTTGCATTTCCTTGCTTCTGATGTCTGTGAGCTTGTTAGCCAGACATGCTTTCCAGGGTTGAATATACAGCCCAGAATCCTAAGCCAAACAAGTTTATGTTTTAAAAGTTTCTCAGAGGGCCTTTTCTTTAATTGCCCACAGCAGGCTTGGTCAATTTCTTGGTCCTGACGAAGGGTTTCGACCTGAAATGTTGACTCTATTTCTCTCTCCACGGATGTTGCCTGGCCTGCTAAGTTTTTCCAGCATTTTCTGTTGTTATTTTGGTCAATTTCTTCCCCCTCAAGCACCTGGAGAAACTTGTTGATTCAGGTGCTTCATACGTGAGGCCCACAACCATCAATGAATGATTATCAATAGCCATAATCGTTCCAACAATTGGGAACTACACCCTCCCAAATCTGCCCATGTAACCATACATATATAATGCAATAAAGCCCCCTTCCGATGGGTTCTATTACAACAGTTTCTGCTCTTCTTTCTTTAACATTTTGAGCATGCGTTTAACTTTTCGCCTTTTACAACGATTACAAGATTCAATCAGCAAATACACAACAATGATCAATTGTCTAACTACTAAGGCATGAGTTATTGTCCTTATTCAGGGGTGGATTTCAACGTTCATACCCACACTCCACCATGAATTAGTAGTTTTTATGTTGTTAATCTTTTGCCGAGTTTCCTGATTGTGTTGTTGTAACTGATAATACTGCTTCCTGGATCGTTCAATTTCCGTTCTTAGTTTGGTTAGGTGCTCCAGTAAAGGTGGGATGTCATAACCAAATCTAGCAACATACTTATGTAGTTCAGAATTAATTCCATCTATTACGTTAATTCCCGTGACCTCTTTGTGTTGGTATATGTTCACTAACTCTTGCATCCCTATCCTGACTGGCTTTCTCAGGGTAAAACAAAAACTTTGTCGTTTAATCTGACATGTGGTGTTTGTCCCATATTTATAGAGTGTCTCACCGGTGGTTACACAATACTCACCCTTCCCTTGATATGCTATCGTGGTGTGGAAAAACTCCACTCCAAATACTTCAATTCAATTCAATTTTATTTCACAGAATCACAGAATCACAGAATCCCCACAGTGCAGATAGAGGCCATTTCAGCCCATCGAGCCTGCACCGACACATATCCCACCCGATCACCGTAACCCCTACACCAACACATATCCCACCCTATCCCTGTAACCCCCCTAACACTAAGGGTCAATTTATCATAGCCAATCAACCTAACCCGCACATATTTGCCATATGTAACCAGTACAAGTACAATTACAATGGCATGCTTACTCCCCGTAGGGACACGTCAGCTATTTTTACAGCGCCGTGTTCTGAAAGTCAATTCTTTGGCATCCAGTGGCAGTGGGAGCACGATGTCCCTCAGCCGCTCCGTCCTCCTCATCACCGCGGCCTCCTCCTCACTGTTGCCGGCTCGGCTCCACATGTGGTGGCCTGCTTCTCCCGCTCACCCTCTGGCCACCATTCCCGGCTCCCCTACTCCCAGTCGGTCTGCGAGTCGTCGTGGCTGCTGCTGCATCCCGATGCGCTGCGCTGCCTCCGCCCGACTCGCCGAACACATCCTCCGGTCGCCCCGGTCGCCGCGGCCTCCACCTCACCGTCGCCGGCTCCACGGTCCGACGGCCCGGGCCTGCTTCTCCTGCTTCCGGTCCGGCCTCTGGCCGCTATCATACAATTAATTGTTCCCTTAGTTTTATTGAACCCACATAGTGAATGGTCATGTTGTTAGATCTTGTAGGGACATACAATTGTTTGTCCATGCTTCTTAAATCCCTGTAGCTCTGTTCCCACCAGGTCCCGCTAACATTCACCAGGTAAATGTGGTGTTGATCGTATTGCACGTGCATGTCCCCTCGCATAACTCCAATATTTTCTAATCGATAGACTCGGATGGGTTTTCCTCCCTTTGGAATTATGAGAAAGTATAATACCAATCCCATCATAGTCAAATTTGATCCTGTTTTACACTCATGTCTCACTGGATAAACTTGTGTTAAACCCCTTAATTCGCATGTGGTGATATTACTCTGATACTTAACCAAATCATTGAGGTGTTTATCCCCTACCCAAGGGGGAATCTTCCCTTCTTCAATCAATCTCAAGTTATCTCATGTGTGTTCTACCAACCAGGATCCATACATTACACACACATCATTTTGTGCCACTTCATCAGAAGCGTTCTTCTCCTCCTTAATCAATAAAGTTATTGTTTTTGCATGTTTTTCCAATTGTGTGACTATATCTTGTAGATGTATCATCATAATTTGGTCTTTGCCTAGTTCCTGATTCTGATTATTATTTGTTTCCTGCAGAATTTTCTTAAATTGTGCCTTAGTATCCTTAATCTCTTTATCCAAAGATGCTAAATCTAAACTATTTACAAATGAAGTTCCCATATTAAAAACGGATGCGGCATCATTTATCAAATTACGCTTTCTTCTACCATGAGTTTCAGTTTCATTCCTCTCTGAACTTTGGTAAATGTGATCCTCATGATGATATCCATAACTGTTACTGTTCCTAGCCCAAAAATCATCCACAATTTGTTGTAACAATCCCCATAACCGGAGGGTGGTCTTTGGTTTACAGCAATTTGGCGACCCCTTGTCAGTTAAATTGAACATTACTGGTACTACCTCATGATGGACTTCATGGTACAGGATCATACAAGTAGGGATAACAACTGAACCATTCTTAGGTCCGTTGGTGTGGGTGGGGCAAACAATCTGGGTTTCCTGTTGCTTTTCCCGTGTCTTATTCAAAGGAAATTTGGAGCGAACCTTCAACACTACTGCATGTATCACTGCATCCCCATTACCACATCCCTGCACATGGTAGGTGGCTCCACACCCCACTCTACCATACCACTTATGTACCACGGGTAAGGATCACTGACATTAGTCATGCCGCATTTCCCTGTAAATGTTCCGACATTCTGTTGTGCACAGCCATGCACACACCCATAAATTCCCTCGTCCATTTCCCAGAAATTTTCCTAGCATAACTTGGCGTCCTTGCCAGAGCCTCCACTTCTTGGCTGGGTCAGTTTCTTCCCCTTTTCATTCTCCCAGGGGTTTCCCACCTGATAGTACCTACCAACCTTATTCTCCTCTGCCTTAACAAACCATATTACTGGTGGTCTAGTTCCACTACCTCCTTCACATTTCACACATATCTTCTTCCCCTCGTGGACCTCGTAAGTGTTGACCCATACCGTCCCCATGCAATTTGTCTTGCACATGCCCGTGATGGACTGGAGTACAACCTTCCGGGTGGTGCCCTGGGGTGAGGCCATCGGGACGAGAGTGGCATTGCCCCTAGTTCCATTACAATGTACTTTCATTTGGAAGATGTCACTTTTAGAGGCTCCTCTGGTGACGACCACCGTTACCAGCCCGATCGTCACCACCCACGACTGCCATACCCTCATCGTGCCTGCAAAACAAAACAAAAGATCGGGCTCTACATGTTGACCTTAATTCTTATCATCCTTGGTCAATGTAGGCTCTGGGGTTAGCTTGGGCTATATCTTAGGGATGCTCTGACGTTCCGCTTAGCCCACCTTAACTGAGGTGTATGTATGATCGGTTCAGATTCCCCATCTGATTCCTGTCTAGCTTCACCCCCATTCGAGGGCCAGAGGCCCCTGATATTCTCCAACCCTTTCTCACCTTCATCCTCAGTATCATCATTTTCCCACATCCAAATTGGGATCACAGCCTGCACTGATTTTGGGAAAGGGCCTGCCTTCCCTTCCTGGGCACTTACTTCTGGATGTTTGTGCAGCTTCATTTGGTTTATGTGGAACCATTTTACCCTTTTGGGTAACTGTACTGCGTACACCATGGGACTTGCTTAGTCCACAATGTTATACGGACCTTGATATAGGGGATCAACACACACCTATTCTGGCATAGTTTCTCACCATCTGCCTATAGTTCTCGGGGGATCGACTCTTCAGAGTCTCCAGATCGTAAAGCCCCAATGAGGTTACGACCCATGCTTCACCATGTCAGGGTGGGATAACCAATACTTCATCAGTTTTATCCACTCCACCCCATAAACAGTTGTTATATAGGTCCACTATCACGCTATTTACCAACATCCAGTCTGATCCCAATATGCCGTCTCCCGGCTGTTCCCAATTAAGTAGGACACACGTCCATTTTGTTTTGAGATTCCCTAACTTTACTTCTAGGGGATTAGATACCACTCCAACCTTTGTATTGCCCGTAAATCCTCCTAATATGTATGTTTCCCCACTGCTCCATGGTGATTTGGAGGGATTTGGAACATCCACTATAGTACTTGATGCTCCCGTATCCACCAAATATTTTCCTTTCCTTCCTTCCACTTCTACCTTCACCCATGGTCTATCATACTGGCCATATTCTAGCGGACATACATATTGAGGCTGGGCGCAGCCCTGTCAATCGGAATCCGTGTTCGGGACCTCAGGTCCCATTCCCATATTCATTTCTCCCTGCTTCCTACTAGATCTCCATTCTTTCCATTCCCGCAAAAGCTCCTTGGGTTCATTCTCCCCTTTGCATGGATCGGGTCCCCACAGTTCATATTTCCTTGGTTTCCTACATTCTTTGGCGAAATGTCCCTTCCCCCCACAGTTACAACAGGTATAATCTTTCTTAGGGGCGGAATTAGGGACTGACTTTTCCTTTCCTTCCTGTTGCCACGTCTTAAACTCGGATCCCTTTCCTGACCCTTTCACCTCGCACACCTTACCCTTGGGCTTGTTTTCTTCAAATATTAGGGTCATTTTCCTTAGGATCCTAATCTCATTGTTAGTATCTTCAGGGTCAAAGTCAGATATCTTTCCTTGGATGTATGGGAGGGACTGACTGGTCTGGAGCCAGTGATTCACTGGCTCTCCTTGTAGATCACCTTTGTCTAGGGCGCCTCCCATGGCCGTATTGAACATTGGCCATAACCTGTCAGCAAATGCCGACCGATACTCATTACTTTCTTGCACGACGGCTTTCAATGCTTTAAACGGATTACCCTTGCCTTGGCCCATTACCCTACATACCGTGTATTTGCTTTTTTAGGGCATCCAGTCCCTCCCTTCTCTTTCCTGTTGTCTACAGGCGGGGCTGCGAAAACCTCAGGACTTAAAGTGTGCAGGAGTAATTTCTCCTGTTCCTTCTCAACACATTCGGCGAGCTCTGCCTGTTGTTTGACCTCTTGAAAGTGTTTCTGAGGCTCACCTCCTATCTTAAGTTTTTTTAATATCTGAGGTTAACTTCTTTAATTCTATATGGCTAAATGGCACTTCAACTCTTTCTCTAACACCTTTTCATCGTCCTCACCAGCTCCTGCTTTGTACTTTCCCTGAACAATCGGGGCCATGGGTCTCAGCGGGTCTGGAGCTGTTGGTGGTGGTTGGGGGCCAGAATCAATCATGTCATTTGCATCCTCCCAGTCATCCCAATCGAACCCTTGTGTTACTGCACACACCATCCCCCTCTGTTGCCTTAACTTCTCCCTTAACCGTTCAATGGTTTTGTTACAAAGTCGGTGATCACCTTGTTTCCCTTTTGTCTCTGCCATTGCTCGGTGAGCTACCTTGATTGCTGCCTTTAAATCCTCATTCTCTGCAGACAGCCATTCTAACTCCCTCCGACATTCTCCTACCTCCATGTTAAGCAGCTCCATTGAAATCTGCTTATCGCTATCTGACTCTCTAAATACTGTGGCCTAGAAATTCGGTAGGCTTAGCGCCGCATTTGAGGCGCTAGAGGGCCTAGCGCCGGAGTTATGGCCAGTTGAGAAATTCCCTGGGGCCCTAAATCGGCGTTGCACCGGTAGCGCTGCGCCGGCACCGATGACGTCATCGGTGTGCGCAGCGTCCCGGTTGCCGTGGTAACCCGGCCCCAAGCCGAAATTCAGTTGCGCCCGCCTCGCCCGTGGCAGGCGCAACTAAGACTCTGGCAACAGAGTCTTCCCCCAGTGTGCGCCGGCGCATAAAGGTGGAGCGGCGGCCGGCCGCGTTCCCGGCGGCCGCCTGCCCACACCTCCCTTCCCGGACTCCTGCATTCCCCCCCCGCGGCCCTGATCAGTGTCTCATGCGAGCCCGGCACTTCCCCAAGGTGCCGGGCTCAGATGTCGGGTCAATCCGCCGGACAGTTGTCGGCTGCAGGCAGCTCCTCCTTAACAGGAGGAGGAGGCCTGCAGTTCCCCCGCCTGCCGCACCGCATCGGGTGCCGCAGCGGGGGATTAGCGCCGGGAAACCCAAGTTCATGCCCGTTTTGAGGCGCTAAAGGAGGGTTTTAGCGCCCGCCGCCGTCTGGGCCCGGCGCACCCGAATTTTCGTCGCGCGCTGCCGCATTACCGCTGGCGCAAACTTTCTGGCGCTACAGCCCTGGCAAGACCAGAACCCAATTTCTAGGCCTGTATCTTTGCAGTCCATCTCTCTTTCTCCTGTCTCTACATTCTGCATCATACTGATTCTTTTCCTGTTCTTCTATCAACTGGTCATTTAACCTATTCACTACTGCTTCTCTATTACTTGTCTCAGTCTTGAGTTTTGCTATTTCCTTTTTTAATTTCTCTATTTCCTCCTTGTCATTATCCACTTGTTGTACTAGAGCTAACATGCATATTGCTTTAACCTTCTTCTTTTAAACTACACTACTATTTAACCATTCCTCTACTTCTTGTACTGAACTCTTTTCTCCTTTTGCTTCAAGGATAGTTTGAACCCATCCCTCCTTGAGAGGGACCTTCCCTGCCGTGTACTTAGCTACAATATCTTTAACAGTTACTTGTTCTGTCATGTTTGTATTTTGGCGAATGTCCCTTCATGGTCGCCAGTACTGTAAGCCAAACATCTGTCTGGATATTTTGATTTGTGACACTCGAGTTACAAAATACAAACTGAGTTGACAGCAACAAGATCCATACAACGGTGTTTATTCATGACTTTACCCGTTAACAATTACAATGTTTTACTACCTAACGCCTAATTGCATTACTTGGATTACATGGCAGGGGATATACTCACGAGGCTATTGACAATCGCGCTGGGGCTGATCAGACCGCAACCAATCACCATCAGAAAGCTGATCAGGCATCTGCTCCACAAGACTTGAGTCCAACTGCTTGAGTTCCTCTCCTTCTGTTCCTTCCTGTTGAACGTAGGGGCTAGCATCTGGCCATGCTATTCTTGCAGTCTTATATTGTCCAAATAGACCTTCTTGCCCGATACCAGACTTTTCCTGTGGTTTCGCATTTTGATAGAAATCACAGAAATCACAGAAACTCCACAGTGCAGATAGAGGCCATGTCGGCCCATCGAGCCTGCACCGACACATATCCCACCCGATCCCCGTAACCCCTACACCAACACATATCCCACCCTATCCCCATAACCCCACATATTTAATCCCCCTAACACACTAAGGGTCAATTTATTATAGCCAATCAACCTAACCCGCACATCTTTGGACTGTGGGAGGAAACCGGAGCACCCGGAGAAAACCCACGCAAACACGGGGAGAATGTGCAAACTCCACACAGACAGTCACCCGAGGCCGGATTCGAACCCGGGTCCCTGGCGCTGTGAGGCAACAGTGCTAACCACTATGCCACCGTGCTCCTTATCGAAACTCTTGCTGAAAAGTCTGCAGCTCCTTTGATATGCAGTTTCATTTACTGATGCATTTCCTTGCTTCTGATGTCTGTGAGCTTGTTACATAGAAACATAGAAGATAGGAGCAGGAGTAGGCCATTCGGCCCCTCGAGCCTGTTCCGCCATTTAATGAGATCATGGCTGATCATCCAAATTCAGTACCCTGTCCCTGCTTTCTCCCCATATCCCTTGATCCCTTTAGCCTTAAGAAATATATCTAACTCCTTCTTGAATATATTTAATAATTTGGCCTCAACTGCCTTCTGTGGTAGAGAATTCCACAGGTTCACCACTCTCTGGGTAAAGAAATTCCTCCTCATCTCAGTCCTAAATGGCTTACCCCTTATCCTTAGACTGTGACCCCTGGTTCTGGACTCCCCCGCCATCAGGAACATCCTTCCTGCATCTAGTCTGTCTAGTCCTGTTAGAATTTTATACATTTCAATGAGATCCCCTCTCATTCTTCTAAACTCTAGCGAATATAAGCCTAATTGACCCAATCTCTCTTCATACGTCATTCTTGCCATCCCAGGAATCAGTCTGGTGAATCTTCGCAGCACTCCCTCCATGGCAAGAACATCCTTCCTCAGATAAGGTGGCCAAAACTGCACACAATACTCAAGGTGTGGTCTCACCAAGGCCCTGTACAACTGCAGCAAGACATCCTTGCTCCTGTACTCGAATCCTCTCGCTATGAAGGCCAACATACCATTTGCCTTCTTAACCGCCTGCTGCACCTGCATGCTTACCTTCAGTGACTGGTGCACAAGGACACCCAGGTCTCGTTGCACTTCCCCTTTTCCCAATCTAGTGCCTTTCAGATAATAATCTGCCTTCCTGTTTTTGCCACCAAAGTGGATAACCTCACATTTTTCCACATTATACTGCATCTGCCATGCATCTGCCCAATCACCCAACCTGTCCAAATCATACTGGAGTTTCTCTGCATCCTCCTCACAGCACACACACCCACCCAGCCATGTGTCGTCTGCAAACTTGGAGATATTACATCTAGTTCCCTCGTCTAGATCATTAATATATATTTTGAATGGCTGGGGTCCTAGCACCGATCCCTGCGGTACCCCACTAGTCACTGCCTGCCACTCAGAAAATGACCCATTTATTCCAACTCTTTGCTTCCTGTCTGCCAACTAGTTCTCTATCCAAGTCAATACCTTACCCCCAATCCCATGTGCTTTAACTTTGCACGCCAATCTCTTAGGCGGGACCTTATCGAAAGCCTTCTGAAAGTCCAAATACACCACATCTACTGGTTCTCCCTTATCTATTCTACCAGTTACATCCTCAAAAAATTCCAGTAGATTAGCCAAGCATGATTTACCTTTTGTAAATCCATGTTGACTTTGTCCGATCCAGTCACTGTTTTCCAAGTGCTCTGCTATTTCATCTTTTATAATCAACTGTAGCATTTTCCCCACTACCGATGTCAGGCTTACCGGTCTATAATTCCCCGTTTTCTCCCTACCACCTTTTTTAAATAGTGGGGTTATATTAGCTACCCTCCAATCCATGGGAACTATTCCAGAGTCTATAGAATTTTGGAAGATGACCAGCAATGCATCTACTATTTCTAGGGCCACTTCCTTAATAACCCTAGGATGTAGATTATCAGGCCCTGGGGATTTATCGGCCTTCAATGCCGTCAATTTTGCTAACACCATTTCCCTACAAATACTGATTTCATTCAGTTCCTCCCTCTCATTAGACCCTATGTTCCCCGACATCTCTGGAAGGTTATTTGTGTCCTCCTTTGTGAAGACAGAACCAAAGTATATATTTAATTGGTCTGCCATTTCTTTGTTCCCCATTATAAATTCCCCTGTCAGACATGCCTTCCAAGGTTGAATATACAGCCCAGAATCCTAAGCCAAACAAGTTTATGTTTTAAAAGTTTCTCAGAGGGCCTTTTCTTTAATTGCCCACAGCAGGCTTGGTCAATTTCTGAGTTCAGTTTTAATGCGTTTTAAACCCCTATTATACTGTCCATCAAGGTCGTTCACTTTGATGTAGATCGATTCTACACCCTGCTCCTGTGTCTAGCTGAAATTTGGCTTTGTTTATATTAAGTTTGGATTATATTAAGTTTGCTGACCAATATTAATTAGATAGTATGGAACACATTTTTCTTGGATGTACAATAGTTAATTGGAAATGAATTAATTCTATAGAATTGCATGGATATTTAGTTGCAGTTGAGTCTATCTTTAGAAAACGGAAATCCAAATGATGGCAGTGGTGTTCAGTAGTCGTGGGCCTGGATTTTGCTTTAATAATAACGGTGAGGCTGTCAGCACTAATCATTATAATGTGGTAAATCAGACAGAAACTTCTGGCGTCCGCTCATGCACAGTTAAATGTGGAAATCCAGAAGTTGCTGTCAGAGATACACTGCTCCTCCACAGGGGGCCCTGTTGTAGTCCTCACCAATAGACTTGGCATTGAAATGACTGCAATGGCGTGAGCTTGGGGCACTTCCCACTAGTTCCCCACTAAAGATGGCTGAAAAAGTTAGGGCTGGTGCATTCAGGAGTAAGTGAGTTTTTAACAGTGTTATAAATGGGTTACTGCTGAACAACCTTGCTGGCCCTGAAAAATTAATTTTACAAGTTTGTAGTTTCATTCCCTCAGAAGAAAATTAGTGCTGGAGATTTAAACAAAAATAAAATTAAAATTAAAACTTTTTTTTTACTTTTTCTGTCCGTCTCTTTTATCTCTCTCCATTAATCCCCAATGTATTTCCCAATATTTATTTTGCTTTCTGCACATCATTTAAATCTAATTTATATTTCCTGCTTCATACTTCCTGGTTTGGAATATTTGTGACTCAGTGAAGATTCTTCAATCTGATTGGGTGAAGAGCCTCACTGTTTCTTGCCTTGGCCACAGATGCCACAGATCCCCCATGGAGGGCGCCATGTTGGAACAGATGCCCGATGATTGGAAGTCTCCACTCTAAAGTTGGTCAAATCTTTGTGGGCAGCTGTCAGCGAGGTGAACAGCGAGTGCCATTCCTTCGCCGCTGACCACAAATCCGGCCAATTATCTATCCTTGATAGTTGTCAACAATCACAATGGAAGATGAATTTTCAGGTGAATTTTCAAGACGAACCTTATTCCAAACTCAATCTATATCATTTCAGCGTTTCAGCCTGACATCAGTGTGTGGTAAATTGTAGCATTGTATGTTCTCAGTAAAGCATGAACAGACTCATTGTTAAACTACCTCTGTTGATCTGTCTGTTTAATGTTGGATCTCTAATAGATTCAACCAGCTGATATATTAAGTAAAGAACTGGTTTGCCTCACCTCATTGTATGTGATGCAAAATGGTACCTTGATATTAATGACTCTAAATATTACCTGACATACTTAAAATAGAGCAACATTTATGTAAAACAGTGGAGATTAAAATAAAACCACAGTGCTGGAAATCTGAAACAAAATCAAAAGAAATGGAAATAGACAGCAGGTCTGTCAGCTAGTAAGAAAGAAGAAATAGATTAACTTTTCAGTTAAGACCCTTTGTCAGAATTATACTGATGATGAAGAATACTGAAATGTTAACCTAACTTTCTCTCTCAAATGCTGATTGACCTCTTGTGCCTTTCCTGCATTTTCTACAGAACTGGAGCAGTGGCAAGAGTAACAGCAACTGCATTTGTGATTATGACAGTGGCTGTAGAACTGCCCCTGAATCTATGTGGATAAACTGGGAATATTGTTGAAGATTTGAAGAAAAAGAGTAGGGAGACCGCAATAACAATTAGGAGATGAGAAAGAGAAAGAACCAGAATAAAAAACATAAAGAAAAGAACAGCAATCCTGGAGAAGTAAATAAAGAAAAAAGAGAAATATATGGAGAAATGGCAGGAAATTGCGAGAGAGAGAGAGAAAATAGTAACAAAAATAGTGAAAGAGTAAAGCTAACAAAAATGTGAAGAAGGCATTGAGAATGAATAGAAAGACAAAGAATAATAAGAGAAATTAAGTTGAAGAGAAAACCAGAGGAAGGAAAAAGGAAAAAAAAAACTGTAATTGCAGAGTAAAAAAGAATGAGAGTAAATAAGATTTGAAGAACCAAGTCTGGCAGTGTTATTCCAACTTGTTAACTTTTTATTTATTTACTTATTTGTTGAGTGGTTATTAAAGTTATGGGTGACTGTGCTGAAGGTTTACAACCTGAGACAGTTCTCTGCAATCCTGTGTTATTTATAACACAGGTTATTAGATCTGCTGAATGGCTTTGGCTCTCCACATCCTCACTCCAGCATTCATTTGCGTCTTGAGGCAGAAGCAGGAATTTTTATTCCTTCATCTCTTAATATAGGACAAAATGAACACTGAGCTTTCTCCAGCTTTGTGTTTACTGTGAGAGTGTATCAACACATGTGAAGCATTCGACCTTCTCATGATAAGCTCAAGACAATTTATAGCAGTTAGTGATCATTCTGGGAGTTTCTTTCATTCTTCCTTGATTAACAGCTGACTCAGGCCTCTTCCCTATGGATGTATGCTGCTTTCTTATGTGCAGGTCAGTTATCCTGATAGGTATCTTGACAGCTTTGACAGTAGAAAAGAACATCTTTCATCCCCAACCATCCCACTGTCTATATTGTAAATATCATGCCATATTCCAGAAAGTTTACTCTTGATTGACTCGTGTCCACTATGAAATGAATTGTACCAGATCAGTAGTAGCCTTTCCTCAGCCTAGGGTGCCATCAGTCTTGTATTAATGCAAACAGTCCTTCTTTCAGTGTACTGCCTTAAAGAAAAATTTTCAAACATAATTGATGATAAAAGGAATCAATTCCACCAGTGGGGGACTCCAGAACAAAAGACACAATCTTAAAATTAGAGTTAGGCCCTTCAAGAGTGAAATCAGCAAGCACTTTTTCACACAAAGGGCAGTGGAAATCTAGAACTCTCTCCCCCAAATGGCTGTGGATGCTGGGACAATTGAAATGTTCAAGACTGAGATCAACAGATACTTTACTAGGAAAGGGTATCAAGGGATGTGGAGATAAGGCGGGTAAATGGAGTTGAGGTACAGATCAGTCACGATCTAATTGAATGGCAGAACAGGCTCAAGGGGATGCATAGCCTATTCCTGTTCCTGTGTTCCTATCTGAGATCAGTCACATAGGTGAGTCCCATCTCCCTGTGCTTTTGAGAGTAGCTTCACTAACTGTGATAGCTAAATAGGTTTCTGTTAACTTGCCCAAGATAAGGCACAGAACAACCTTTCTGTTTTTAGTTACTGGAGTTATCCTATACCTCCATAGGTTCTCTCTCCAGTCTTTGATGAGGATAATCAGTGGAGCATCACAACAGCAGACTTGTTTTAGCATTTAAACCATTAAGAAAATGTACTTAACAAAAGAAGGGTAAGTAAATAAATACTGTAACAGTAATAGAATACATGTATATTGATAGGAGAAATTCTTCTATTTAGCTAATTGAAAAAAAAAATTGATCACAATCTAAATGCTAAGATATGTAGAATACTTTTATATGCACAGCACCTGAGAATTTGGTTTTGCACCAAAATCCAGTGTGAAGTGGGTGGCACACCTTTATTACGCGTCCATAGATGTCGGCTCAAGCCTCACTCCAAATTGGGCCTCGGACTTCATTTCCATAAAATTAACAAGCTACGGACAGTAATCAGACATGCCAATGCAACTTGCCGGTCGGGGCATTTGCAAAATTGGCCAGCTTAGACTGATAGGGGGAAGAATTCATCCCCCTAGTGCCTCCCATTAGCGCCAGCAGATAGCGCTAATGGGGCACTAGACCAGTATCGCTAGGGTGAGGTGAATCCAGCACCGCATGCCAAACCCCACCCTCGTTGTAGTGCCGTCGGTAAGAGGTATCGCCAGGAACGTCAACGCCAGGTGGATTGTGACGTCAGTGAGTGTGCAATGCTCACTGACTACTGATCTGCTAAATTGGTTATCACCACTTCCCTTAGCGCCTGGAGTAGACATCGACAGTGAGAGCTGGCGTGAAGCACCAGGAAGCTGGTTCCAGGGACGTTATTTAAAGGGATCATCAGTAATCACTTGCAGCTGTCACATTAGTGCAATTTCAGTGGTTTCTTGTCAGTTTCACATACTGCAACAGTTTCATTCAGTAATTTCAAGGTTCTTTTGTATCAGGAGTGTTGTGACAACTAAAAGTAGCTACATTTATTCTTCAAAGAATCAAACTGCTACACTTGGTAACATTAATGGGGCTGTACTGGCAGTTGATATCGCCCGTCAGGATCTATGGTAGAGGGAGCGGAGGCAGCAAGAAAGACTGTAACATGTGCCCAGAGGGAGGAGGAGGGCCATCAGGCCTTATCCTCCGAAGGTATTCCGAGAGCATTCATCTTACCTCCACTTAAGCGAGGAACAGTGAAGGCTCCACTTCACCAAGGAGGTGGTCACAGAACTCTGCCACCTCCTGCAATCAGACTTCCAGCCTCAGAGCAGGGCGACCACGGCTCTCTCAGTGGCATTCAAGGTCACCGTCGCCCTCAATTTCTTCGCCAGCAGATCCTTCGGGGTCAATTTTAACTCAGGTGCGGGGAATTGTCAGGTTCCCCAAATTTGGTGTTTCCCACACGAATCTAAATGGGTGTGTGAGATTGATGCAATTTTAACTCAATTGGCCATTTGATTTCCAACGTGTGGGAACCCTTGGCAAATGAGTATTTCCAGTCAGAAAGTTGCATAATATGACGTCACCATTGCTGCTGCATTTAGGGTCTGCAACAAGCCTTGCTTCTTCTGCAGGCTGCCAACCTTTTGGCATTTGCTGATACACTGAGCTGGAAGCAGAATGACAAGAGAAAGACCAAGGCCTGCACCCCGTTTTGACGACGTTGCCCTGCAGGCTTTAGTGGAGGGAGCAAGAGCTCATAAAGAGGTGCTCTTCCCTTCATCAGGGAGGAAGATGCCTCCCCAGCAGACAAAGGCTGTGTGGCTGCAAGTGGCAGAGGAGGTCAACTCCTTATCGGCTACCTGCAGAACCTGGATACAGTGCAGGAAGCGATTTCATGACCTTCAGCATGCTGGAAAAGTGAGTATGAAATTCCCATCACTCTCAATCTGATCTCCATTGCCTCTCCTCACCAGCACTCAGCTTTAGCAATCTCTTCCTCCACATCCCACTTGACACTGACATCCATGCACCCTTACCCATTCCCTCTCTCTCTATGCTCACATTCACCTAACTATTCGACTATGCAGTCCTCACACTCCCTATCACGCTGATGCTATGAAAACAACTGACAACACACAGGGAGGGCCCTTGGTCTTGCCACCTCACTCCATCTTTGTCTCCTTCTAAGCATCTATGCTATGGATTCTCTATACTCACTCCTTCATTCTCACTCAAACTCCACTTGTCTCCCTCATTGCAGGGAAAGAGAGCTCACAATAAAAGAGAACGAGCGAGGACAGGAGGAGGGCCACCATCAGTAGCCCACCTCACCCCCTGGGAGGAGGCGGTCCTGGAGATCGTAGGACTGGAGGATGAGGCGCAAGTGGGGGATGGACAGACGGGTGCATCACAGCAAGCTGGTGACAGAATAGTTTTCCTTCTCATTGACATTGCAGGAGTCGCTGATAATGATTCTGAAGCTATAACAGATTGACTTATGATCATCTGCAATATGCAATGTGCATGTAACCTTGACCTCACATCTCTAACTCTTTCCTTTACTCCCCCACAGGACCATAGAAAGCCCCCATCCCCACTGTCCAGGAGGAAGAGCCTGAGCTTCCAGACTCCTCAGAGGAATCTGCAACCTCTGAGGGCGCAGCGTCAGCAGAATTCAGCGCACCCAGCACCAGCGCAGACACTCACACCTCGGTGGGACCTTCGGGAGATAGAGTAGTGTTGTCACCTGGTGTATCACAGCTCACAAGTGAGCATCAGCAGATTGTGGAGACAGGGACAGCAGTGGAGAGTGTCATAGAGTCATAGAGTTATACAGCACAGAAAGAGGCCCTTCGGCCCATCGTATCTGCGCCGTCCATCAAGCCCTGTCCAATCTAATCCCATTTTCCAGCATTTGGTCCATAGCCTTGTATGCAATGGCATTTCAAGTGCTCATCCAAATGCTTCTTGAATGTTGTGAGGGTTCCTTCCTCTACCACCCTTTCAGGCAGCGAGTTCCAGACTCCAACCACCCTCTGGGTGAAAAAGTTCCTCCTCAAATCCCCTCTAAACCTCCTGCCCCTTACCTTGAATCTATGCCCCCTTGTTATTGACCCCCCTACTAAGGGGAAAAGTTCCTCTTTATCTACCCTATCTATGCCCCTCATCATTTTGTACACCTCAATCAGGTCCCCCCTCAGCCTTCTTTGCTCCAAGGAAAACAACCCCAGCCTGTTTAGTCTTTCTTCATAGCTGAGGCGCTCCATCCCAGGTAACATCCTGGTGAATCTCCTCTGCACCCCCTCCAAAGCAATCACATCCTTCCTATAGTGAGGCGACCAGAACTGCACACAGTACTCCAGCTGTGGCCTTACCAGCGTTTTGTACAGCTCCATCATAACCTCCCTGCTCTTATACTCTATGCCTCGGCTAATGAAGGCAAGTATCCCATATGCCTTTTTAACCACCTTATCTACCTGTTCCGCTGCCTTCAGGGATCTATGTACATATACACCAAGGTCCCTCTGACCCTCTGTACTTCCTAGGGTCCTACCACTCATTGTGTATTCCCTTGCCTTATTTGTCCGTCCAAAATGCATCACCTCGCACTTTTCAGGGTTAAATTCCATTTGCCACTTTTCCGCCCATCTGACCAACCCGTTTATATCGTCCTGTAGCCTGAGGCTTTCCTCCTCACAATTTACCACCCCACCAATTTTCGTGTCATCTGCGAACTTACTGATCATACCTTTTACATTCTCCTCCAAATCATTTATGTAGATTACAAACAGCAAGGGACCCAGCACCGATCCCTGAGGTACCCCACTGGACACAGGCCTCCAGTCACAAAAGCAACCTTCGACCATCACCCTCTGCCTCCTGCCACTCAGCCAGTTTAGGATCCAATGTGCCAAGGCACCCTGGATCCCATGGGCTCTTACCTTCGTGACCAGTCTCCTATGCGGGACTTTGTCAAAAGCCTTACTGAAGTCCATGTATACCACATCCACAGCATTTCCTTCATCCACACACCTAGTCACCCCCTCGAAAAATTCAATCAGATTGGTCAGACATGATTTACCCTTGACAAAGCCATGCTGACTATCCCCGATTAATCCTTGCCTCTCCAAGTGGAGACTAATTTTGTCCCTCATAATCTTTTCCAATAATTTCCCTACCACAGATGTTAGGCTCACTGGCCTGTAATTCCCTGGTTTATCCCTGCTACCCTCCTTGAATAATGGTACTACGTTAGCTGTTCTCCAGTCCTCTGGTACATCCCCTGTGGCCAGAGAGGTTCTGAAAATTTGTGTCAGAGCCCCTGCAATCTCCTCCTTTGCCTCACACAGCAGCCTGGGATACATCTCGTCCGGGCCTGGGGATTGATCCACTTTTTGGCCTGCTAAAACCGCTAGTACCTCTTCCCTCTCGATGCTAATATGTTCAAGTATATCACAGTCCCCTTGCCCGATTTCTATGTCTACATCGTCTTTCTCCATAGTGAGCACAGATGCAAAAAATTCATTTAAAACCCCGCCTACATCATCTGGCTCTACACACAGATTGCCACTTTGGTCCCTAATGGGCCCTACCCTTTCCCTGGTTATCCTCTTGCCTTTAATATACTTATAAAACATCTTAGGATTTTCCTTTATTTTGCTCGCCAGTGTTATTTCATGGCCCCTCCTCGCTCTCCTAATTTCTTTTTTAAGTATGCCCCTGCGCTTTTTATACTCCTCTAGGGCTTCCTCCGTCTTAAGTCTTTTGTAACTGCCAAAAGCCCCCCTTTTTTTCCTAATGCATTTTTGTATATCCCTTGTCATCCAAGGTTCCCTTTGCTTGTTGGTCCCACCCTTGACCTTTACGGGAACATGTTGGCGTTGTACTCTCTCTATTTCCCTTCTGAAAGTCTCCCACTGCTTTGATGTGGATTTTCCTATAAGTATCTGCTCCCAGTCCACTTTTGCCAGATCCTGCCTTATCATATTAAAATCGGCCTTCCCCCAATTTAGAACCCTTATTTCCGGGCCGTCTTTGTCTTTTTCCATGACCACCTTAAATCTCACCGAATTATGGTCACTGTCGCCAAAATGCTCTCCTACTGACACTTCCACCACTTGCCCGGCTACATTCCCTAGAATTAGGTCCAGTACCGCCCCCTCTCTTGTAGGACTTTCTACATGTTGGCTCAAAAAGCTCTCCTGGATGCGCTTTAAGAATTCTGCACCCTCTAAGCCTTTCACACTCTGACTATCCCAATTAATATTGGGGAAGTTGAAATCCCCCACTATTATTACCCTATTATTTTCGCACTTCTCTGAGATTTGCCTACATATCTGTTCCTCTATCTCCCCCTGACTGTTCGGGGCCTATAGTACACTCCCAGCAAAGTGCTTGCCCCCTTTTTGTTTTTAAGTTCTACCCATATGGCCTCATTAGAGGAACCCGCTAATATATCATCCCTCCTTACAGCAGTAATTGACTCCTTAATTAATATTGCAACACCCCCTCCCCTTTTACACCCCCCTCTGTCTCGCCTGAAGATTCTATACCCCGGAATATTGAGCTGCCAGTCCTGACCCTCCCTCAACCATGTCTCCGTGATAGCAACAATATCGTACTCCCATGTGTTCAACAACAACTTCAGTTCATCCACCTTATTTGCAAGACTCCTTGCATTAAAATAAATGCCTTCCAGCCTTGCCATATTGCCTTTTGCCTTCACATATTTGCTCTGCCTTCCCAGCTGACTTGTTTTTTCCTCCGTATTTGGCTGTAAATCACCCCCTACTATAGCTCCACTCTGTATCCCATCCCCCTGCCAAGTTAGTTTAAACCCCCCCCAACAGTGCTAGCAAACCTCCCCGCAAGGATATTGGTCCCCCTCTGGTTCAGGTGTAAACCGTCCGACTTGTACAAGTCCCACCTTTCCCAGAAGCAGACCCAGTGATCCAGGAAACTAAAGCTCTCCCTCCTGCACCATCCCTTTAGCCACGCATTCATCTGTTCTATCTTCCTATTCCTATACTCACTAGCACGTGGCACCGGGAGTAATCCAGAGATTACGACCTTTGAGGTCCTGCTCTTTAATCTTCTACCCAGCTCCCTAAATTCTTGCTGCAGGACCTCATCCCTCTTTTTACCTATGTCGTTGGTACCAATGTGGACCATGACCTCTGGCTGTTCGCCCTCCCCCTCCAGAATGCCCTGCAGCCGCTCAGTGACATCATTGACCCTAGCACCAGGGAGGCAACAAACCATCCTGGATTCACGTCTACGGCCACAGAAACACCTATCTGTTCCCCTAACTATAGAATCCCCTACCACTAATGCTTTCCCACTCTTTTTCCTCCCTTTTTGGGCAGCAGGAGCACCCCCAGTGCCAGGAAGTTGGCTGCTGCCGCCTTCCCCTGATAAGTCATCCCCCCCAACAGTATCCAAAGCGGTAAACCTGGTTGAAAGGGAGATGGCCATAGGGGTCCCCTGCACTACCTGCCTGCTTATATTGTTCCGCCTGGTGGTCACCCATTTCCCCTCTGCCTCTGCAGCTAGTCGGAGGGCACAGAACTCTGCCAGCTCAGCTCAGCTGCATGTCGACCCTCTGCCTCTGGGTACATCCATAAGATCAGCGGGGCTGGAACTCCAGGGACAGACGCAGGAGTCTCTGGCAAGTTTTGTCTCCAGGGTCGATGTGAGTGTGGAGCAAATGGAGGAGTCATTAGCGAACATGAGCAGAGCCTTTGTGGAGTCATTGGCACATGAACGCATCACCATGGAAAGGATGGCAACCTCCATGGAGGAGATAAGTCGCCAGGGTATGGAAAACTTGGTGAGTGTTCATAATAGAATGACATCTTTTAAGGAGCGATAGGCATTTGCTGATACACTGAACAGAGAAACCAGACCTTCGTGGAAGTCCTTCTGAGTAGGACTGCCAGTGCAGATACGGGTCCCCATGGCCCCCTGATGTGCAGCAAGGTGCTCTCAAGCCACTTCCAAGCACTGGCCCCTTCTGGCCTATGCAGTTTCAGGTGGGTGAGCAGCAGCCTGGCGCTCCTGTTGCTGCTGCTGTTGTTCCTGGTTCTGCTCGTGTCGCGGCTGGTGTTCGAGCTCATCTAATGCCCAGAAGGGAAGGAAATAAATGGCTCCCATGCTTCTGGTATATGCCTCCGTTGAGGAAGCACTGAGTGAAGGTGGCGAGCGTGGTTTCCCAGGAGGTCACACTGGAGATGTGTGTGAGGCTCCAACCCTCCACAAGTGTGGTTAAGCCTGGTAAAAGTTGCCCCAGGCCTGAAACAACAAAATTATGCCACCTGCAAATGATGACTGATCAAATCTCCTCTTTAATGGTTGACCTGCAGCTGATAGTCAGCAAGCCAATAGTGCTCACGCCAGGTTTCACAGGCATGATCCCCACCAGGCATGTTTTACGTGGGAAAAGGGTTAATAATACAAGGGCCTGTTAAAATGGCATTATAAAGGCCAATTATTGCTGATTAAGGGCCCTAAAGACCAGTCCCGCCTGTTGGAGGCGGGACTGATTCGGGACCATCAGACACGCCTGGGTTAAAATGGCTAGGTGTCGGGAACCAGGCCGGGGGCGGGGGGGGGTGTCCCGACCCCCAGTTTTTGTGATTTTAATCCCTCACACGCCTCAAAGCCCACCTCACGGCTGAGTTAAAATCTACCCCTTCCAGTCCGCAACAGGAGATACAGCTAACATCTCGTAGTTCGCTGTGCATCGCTGCATCCGGGAGGTCACAGAGGCTCTCGACAGTAGGAGAAGGGACTGTATTTCCTTCCCCATCACCAGAGCGAGTGTGCATGTGGTTTTGCCAGGATAGCAGGATTCCCCATGGTGCAGGGTGTCATTGATTGCATCCTCGTGGCTTTGCAGGCACCGCATAACAATCCTGAGATCTTCCATAACCGCAAAGGCTACCACTCACTTAATGTGCAGATGGTGTGTGACCATGCACAGCGAATCCTCACCGTCAATGCCTGCCATCCTGGCAGCAGCCATGCTGCCTTTATCCTGCGCTAGAGCGGTGTGTCAGCACTCTTCCAGCCACCATGTCAAGCATGCGGCTGGTTGCTCAGAGACAAGGGCTATCCGCTCTCAGGAACAGGAGTGAGGGAGGTGACAGCCACTCAATCGGCCTTCCGGAAGGGCAGTCTGTGACCGCCTCATCAGACTGCGATTTGAATAAATTAAACCCCAGATCCCCATTGCTCAGCACATCCTCATCATTCCATCCCTGTTGCAGGCCATATCACAACGCAAAGCTGAAATGAGACACACCACAAAAGAATCCAAACTGAATTAATAAATTTATCAAAAATCAGTAAACACATATTTGCACCAAAATTATTAACTATTCACCCTTGTGCAATCCCTTAGTGCCTGTTGTTACTGCGCCTTTGCCTACTCTAGTGCTCCTATGATGTGTTGGCCCAATGGCTGCAGCAGGGCTGGTGGAAGGCTGCTGATTGTCCGTGTGGGAGACTTCAGATGGCCTTGCATGGCCCCCTCTGTTGTGTATGTACCTTTAAGAGAGAACTGCTTTTATACTGTAGTACCGGCAGTGACCACACCTGTATATAAAGCCGTAGCAGGCTTCTGTACTTTCAGTTCCAGCATACCCTCTGTTCAGTAAACACCTGTTATTATCGTTCTCCTGCAGTCCGTGTGTTATTGATACGCGGACACTACACCCTCAATCAGCTCTAGACCTGGAAGGCCTGGTTGTAGACTGCACCACCTCAGTATGGGTGGCAGCAGTCTGGGCTGGCTGGATGACAGGCAGCAAAAGGGCAATGGCAGAGTGGCAGTGGTGCGAGCAGGAATGCTGTCATCCTGAGAGAGGACAGCAGTTTCCTGCTCCACTGACCCACTGCCACTCCCCTGGGGCAGCACCTCAGCATTCCTAGCAATCTGTTGGAACTGCAATGGACGCTGCCAGATTGCTCATCACTTGCGACATCAGGTCTGGGTTGCCACGGTCTCTCTGGGAGTCTACCATCCTTTGCAGACTGGAAATGATGGGCTCCATGGTGTGCACAGAGCCTTGTGCAATGTTGGAGGCGGACTCCTCCCTGCTCCTTACCATTGATCAGAGGCTCTTGGGCACCCTTGCCATTGCACCTATCATCTCTGAGTGTATACCCATGACCCTTCTTCTAAATGCCTCCCCATCGAGGTCCTCATCTGAGTCCTGTGCAGCATGCGTGAACTCGCCCTCCGGGGAGCTGGCTGCCGAGCTATCCTTTCCCCCTGGCCTTGCTGCAGCCCACTTGTCCCCAGTGCCTCACCCTGTGCAGATTCCGCTACTTTGCTAGCCTCTAAAGAACACGAATGCCAGTATCTGAGCTGGTGCCTGCAGGTGAGCTATGCAGTGACGTGGTGTGTTCTTCCTCCTCCTGTTCTCCTGCCTCATTCTCTACCATGCCCTCAGGGAAGCATAAAGGCACAAGAGTCGGGTTCAGGTGAGGGGAGGGGGGCAGGAAGGGAGAAATGCATGAAAAAAGCATTATTAGCTGGAAAGTACGAAACATGTGAGGTGATGGGGAAGTGGGCTGTGAGAAGAAGGAGTAGGGATGAACATACCGTTGTTGGCCCCAAGGGGGTCAACGTCACCGGTGGCTATGGCACCCACCACCTGCTGGCCAATAATCTGCAATACTCGATTCTCCAGCGCAGACAGTGGTTGGGTGTCAGTTTGTCCCCCGCCTGTGCGCTCCTGCTACCTCCTGTTGTGAGCCACCTTGGCCTGCAAGAGAAAGGAAAGTGTGTGAGTGAGTGTGGAGCAATGTGTTTGGGTGATGTGCCTGCCATAGTTGAATAACTGTCATTGTGTGCAAGGTGTGAGATGTGAGTGCGAGTGTCAATAGGTAGAGATTGTTGATTGTTGAGTGCTGGGGCTGTGGTGCTTTGGGCAGTGTGTGAAGTTTGTGGCTCAGATGGTGGTATGTAGCATTTGTTGAAGCATTCACGCACCCTGGCCACCTGAGTGAGGTCGTTAAATTTCTTCCTGCACTGTGTGTGGGTCCTGAGGACCACAGTGCTGCCCGAGTTGTGCATCACCCTCTGTCTCTCCACAGCAAAAAGCAATGCCTCCAATGCTTCATCGCAGAATCTGCGGGCTCTCTCCCTGGGGCATGGATCTGCCATGAGCACACCTGGTTCAGTCCTCCGGTTCATCCTCCTTGTCCTGCTTCTGCTTGCTGAGGCAGCTGCAGAGCCAGCAATGCTGAGAATGAGGTGCTGCAACATCAATGAACCTCCCCTTTAATTAGTGAAAAGAACCTGTGGCAATCATGACTTGTGATTAGACTGCACCTAATATTGGTGCACCCTTTGAGTGTAATGCCAATGAGCTTGGGTGTTAAGGCCTAGAAATTCTTCTTGGGCGGTGGTGAAAAACAGGAGGTATCGGATTGGCTGCCCGATGTACGCAGCGCCTGATATTCAGCTCCATTGACTGCAATTAGGGTTGCAACATTCCGGAAACTTTCCATGGGAATTTTTGGGAATTTATGGGAATTTGGGGAATTTATGGGAATTTAGAGTTTTTTTGCACTCTGATGGTTTTTGTCTCTGACCCTTATATTATCTTTGTCATCAAAATAGACATACTGTTCCATACAAATTAAAACAAGCTTTCAAAACTTTAGTTAGGTTATAATTTTGAACTTTATTGAACCCCCACAAAAAATAAAATAAAAAGAGCGTCAACTTATTTAGCCTGTAATTTGTCCTTATTTTGTCCCTTTGAGTCTTCTACTCATGAGTCTTCTGAGTCTTCTACTCATCATTGCTCCTCCTGATTCTCTGACTCTGGCTCTGGCGTGTCCATTTCCTCCTCTGTGTCACTGTCTAGCTGTGTGGTGGACACTTCTGTATCTAGCTCAATAAGTTGTAGGTTCGCCTGGATAGTCACCAGTTTCTCCACTCTCTTGTTAGCCAGCCTGTTGCGCACCTTTGTATGCATATTCCCAAAAAGTGAACAGTTTCGTTCAGAGGCCGCTGATGAAGATAGGATTTGGAGTATCACCAATGCAATGGGTGACAGGACCTCAGATGCACAAAGTCCCTTCCACCAGGTATGTGCACTGATATGCTTGCATGATTCCCATATCCTGTCCCCATTCCAAAGACCTTGCTTGGTAGAGAACTTTGCCAGACTTCCCAGAACTTTGCCCACGTCCAGATTGAGGTGGCATGAGAGGGTAGAAATCACACTGTAAGTGCTGTTGATCTGTTCTCCAGGAAGTATTGGTCTCCCAACATGCTTTGGGTCCAGCATGTATGCTGCAGCATGAATCGGCTTGACACAAAATTCTTGACGCGTCTGTATGAATTGAACAATTGCCTTCTCCTCTGCTTTGAGCAGCAGGGATGTGGGTAGGGCAATGCTGATTTGTTCTTTTAAATCAGCAAAAAGCCTGAGAAGACAGCATCATCTCCTTCAATCTGAGCAATTACAGATGCTACTGGTGAGAGTAGTTTAAGGCTGCTAACCACTCTCTCCCAAAACACATCATCCAGCAGTATTTTCTTGATGGTGGTTTCCATATCCCTAGACTGGGATGTTGCCATTTCTTGCAGTGACTACTTACCCTCCAGAAGGCTGTTGTACATTATGACAACGCCACCGCATCTAGTGTTGCTGGGCAGCTTCAGTGTGGTGTTCTTGTTCTTTGTCGTTTGCTTGAAGTTGTAGGTTGCTGCAACTACCTGTTTTCCCCTGACATACTTAACAACTTGCTTGGCTCTCTTGTACAGTGTTTCCATGGTTCTCAAACCCATGATGTCCTTGAAGAGCAGGTTGAGCCCATGAGCTGCGCACCCAAAAGACGTAATATGAGGGTAGGCCTCCTCCACTTGAGCCCAAGCAGCCTTCATATTCGCAGCATTGTCAGTAACTACTGCAAAGACCTGTTGTGATCCAAGATCGTTGATGACCGCTTTCAGCTCATCAGCAATGTATGTGCCTTTGTGTCTGTTGTCCTTCGTGTCTGTACACTTGAAGAACACTGGGAGAGGAGTGGAGATGATGTAGTTTATGATGCCCTCCCCTCATACATTTGACCATCCATCTGAGATAACTGCAACACAGTCTCTATCATTTCTTTGAGCTTTCCTTTGACTCTGTTATACTCAGCCTCCAGCAAATAAGTAGACAAAGCATGTCTGGTGGGAGGACAGTATGCAGGGTGAATAACATTGAAAAATCTCTTCCAGTACACATTGGCTGTGAGCATGAGGGGTGAGCCTGTCGCATATACAGCTCGAGCAAGGCACTCATCTGCATTCTTCTGGCTATGGTTATCCATTGTATCAAAGAACCTTCCAAGCGGGCCAGGAGTTGCTGATGGTAAGGAGCCTGACGCTGAATGTGAACCATCAGCTTCTTGAATAGAAACATAGAAACATAGAAGATAGGAGCAGGAGTAGGCCATTCAGCCCCTCGAGCCTGTTCTGCCATTTAATGAGATCATGGCTGATCATCCAAATTGTTGCACTTCCCCTTCTCCCAATCTATTGCCGTTCAGATAATAATCTGCCTTCCTGTTTTTGCCACCAAAGTGGATAACCTTGCATTTATCCACATTATAGTGCATCTGCCATGCATCTGCTCAATCACCCAACCTGTCCAAATCATACTGGAGTTTCTCTGCATCCTCCTCACAGCACACACACCCACCCAGCTTTGTGTCATCTGCAAACTTGGCGATATTACATCTAGTTCCCTCGTCTAGATCATTAATATATATTGTGAATAGCTGGGGTCCTAGCACGAATCCCTGCGGTACCCCACTAGTCAATGCCTGCCACTCAGAAAAAGACCCGTTTATTCCAACTCTTTGCTTCCTGTCTGCCAACTAGTTCTTTATCCAAGTCAGTACCTTGCCCCCAATCCCATGAGCTTTAACTTTACACGCTAATCTCTTAGGCGGGACCTTATCGAAACCCTTCTGAATGTCCAAATGCACCACATCCACTGGTTCTCCCTTATCTATTCTATCAGTTACATTCTCAAAAAATTCCAGTAGATTAGTCAAGCACGATTTACCTTTTGTAAATCCATGTTGACTTTGTCTGATCCTGTCACTGTTTTCCAAGTGCTTTACTATTACATAATGGACTCTAGCATTTTCCCCACTACCAATGTCAGGCTTGCTGATCTATAATTCCTCGTTTTCTCTCTACCACCTTTTTTGAATAGTGGGTAACATTAGCTAACCTCCAATCCATGGGAACTGTTCCAGAGTCTATAGAATTTTGGAAGATGACCAGCAATGCAACTACTATTTCTAGGGCCACTTCCTTAACTACCCTAGGATGTAGATTATCAGGCCCTGGGGATTTATCGGCCTTCAATCCCATCAATTTCCCTAACATAATTTCCCCACAAATACTGATTTCATTCAGTTCCTCCCTCTCATTAGACCCTATGTTCCCTGACATCTCTTGGAGGTTATTTGTGTCCTCCTTTGTGAAGACAGAACCAAAGTATGTATTTAATTGGTCTGCCATTTCTTTGTTTCCCATTATAAATTCCCCTGATTCTGACTGCAAGGGACCTATGTGTGACTTCACCAATCTTTTTCTCTTCACATATCTATAGAATGGAAGCAGAGGAACTCTGGGCTGACTTCTGTGAGCTTTGAGTGAAGTTGTTGCATTTGGATAAATGATGCTGCATCTTTGTGGCATTCTTTACATATGGCTTTGTACAGTGTTTGCACATGTACACAGTCTTTCCATCTTTAATGCCTTGGGTAAAATGCTTCCACACATCTGACGGTAAACGTGGCATTGTTCTATGCAGAGAAATAAAGGGCATTCGTCTCTCTGTCGAACTGTGGTTGATCAGCACAATTGCAACAGGGTGGGTAAATTTTTCCTGATGCTCCATGTGATGGAAGCATGACCTGTGCAACCAATCAGGAGATATTTGTTCACAGTCACACACAAAACTTGTAATTATTAAAACAAGCCAAGTAAGAAGATAAACATATGTTGATTAAGAAATTCCTTAATAATTAAGATTCCATCTCTGTTAGTAATTTTAAGAGAGGACCTGTGAATAAAAATGAAAGAAATACAAAAAAAAACAATATTATGCTAGCATGTGCTTTTTTGGGCAAAATTCCCAAAATTCCCAAGCTAAACTTCCCATGGAAAATTTCTGGAAATTTACCGGAAATTTCCTGGAAACTTTCCACCCCTTCACAACCCTAACTGCAATAGAACTGAATATCAGGCGTTGCATATAACACGTGGCCAATCTGATACCACCCACTTTGCGCCACCGCTCGGGACAAATGTCTAGCCCTAAGACTTGAATTAGGACTCACATAATTTTTTTGAGCAGTGAGAACGAATTTTGCGTTCCGTCTAATGTATTAGCGCCTGGCGCTAATTCTTCAACTTTTCTACTGACACCGCCCATTCCTTGACTATAACAAATTTCTAGCCCTCTGAGAGTGTCTCATTTCTTGAGTGATGCTGCGCTGTGCCCATCTAGGCAAGTGATGAGTATTCCATCACACTCCTGACTTGTGCCGTGTAGATGGTGGAGAATAATATTCTTTAATTTAAAGGAAGTAAAGGGAGTAAATTAAGAGTAGGACATGGCAGGGCAGCTCGGCTGTGTGGTGTGCTCCTCCTGTGCTATGTGGGAAGTCAGGGACACTTTAGATGTCCAGGGCGAACACATGTGCAGGAAGGCAGCTACTCGAAATCTGCGTTTCGGAGCTGGAGCTGTGGCTGGAGTCACTGTGGAGCATCCGCGAAGCTGAGATCTTCATGGATAGCATGTTTAACGAGGTGGTCACACCGCAGGTAAAGAGTGCACGGGCAGACAGGAAATGGGTGACTGCCAGACAGAGTAAAAGAACTAGGAAGGTAGTGCAGGAGTCCCCTGGGTCCATCTCCCTCTACAACAGATTTTCTGTTTTGGATTCTGATGGGGGAGATGGTTTCTCAGGGGAATGAAGCAAGAGCCAAGTCCATGGCACTACAAGTGGCTCAGCTGCACAGGAAGGGAGGAAAAAGAGTGGGAAAGTAATAGTGATAGGGGATTCTATCATAAGGGGAACAGATAGATGTTTCTGTGGCCACAGACGTGACTCCAGGATGGTATGTTGCCTCCCTGGTGCCAGGGTCAAGGATGTCACTGAACGGCTGTGGGGCATTCTGAAGGGGGAGGGCGAACAGTCAGAGGTCATGGTTCACATTGGTACCAACAACATGGGTAGAAAGAGGGATGAGGTCCTGCAACAAAAATTTAGGGAGCTAGGTAGCAGTTTAAAAAGCAAGACCTCAAAGGTTGTAATCTCTGGATTACGTCTGGTGCCACATGCTAGTGAGTATAGGAATAGGAGGATAGAGCAGATGAATGCATGGCTAAAGAGTTGGTGCAGGAGGGAGGGCTTTAGTTTCCTGGATCACTGGGTCTGCTTCTGGGGAAGGTGGGACCTGTACAAGTCGGATGGGTTGCACCTGAACCGGAACGGGGCCAACATCCTTGTGGGGAGGTTTGCTAGTACTGTTGGGGGGGGGTTCAAACTAATTTGGCAGGGGGATGGGATATGGAGTGGAGCTATAGTAGGATGTGATGCACAGCCAAATATAGAGGAAAAAACAAGTCAGCCTGGAAGGCAGAGCAAATACGTAACGGCACAAGGGAGTAGGGCAAGGCTGAATGGCATTTATTTTAACGCAAGGAGTCTTCCGAGTAAGGCAGATGAATTGAAGGTGTTGATGAACACATGGGAGTATGGTATTGTTGCTATCACGGAGACATGGTTGAGGGAGGGACAGGACTGGCAGCTCAATATTCCGGGGTATAGAATCTTCAGGTGAGACAGAGGAGGGTGTAAAAGAGGAGGGGGTGTCACAATATTAATCAAGAAGTCAATTACTGCTGTAAGGAGCAGATCCAGTGATCCAGGAAACTAAAGCCCTCCCTCCTGCACCAACTCTTTAGCAGGTTCCTCTAATGAGGCCCTATGGGTAGAACTTAAAAACAAAAATGGGGCAAGCGCTTTGCTGGGAGTGTACTATCGGCCCCCAAACAGTCAGGGGGAGAAAGAGGAACAGATATGTAGGCAAATCTCAGAGAAGTGTAGAAATAATAGGGTAATAATAGTAGGGGACTTCAACTTCCCCAATATTAACTGGGATAGTCAGAGTGTGAAAGGCTTAGAGGATGCAGAATTCTTAAAGTGCATCCAGGAGAGCTTTTTGAGCCAGCATGTAGAAAGTCCTACAAGAGACGGGGTGGTACTCGACCTAATTCTAGGGAATGTAGCCGGGCAAGTGGTAGATGTGTCAGTAGGAGAGCATTTTGGTGACAGTGACCATAATTTGGTGACATTTAAGGTAGTCATGGAAAAGGACAAAGATGGACCGGAAATAAAGGTGTCTTCATTAGTCGAGGCATAGAATATAAGAGCAGGGAGGTTATGATGGAGCTGTACAAAACGCTAGTTAGGCCACAGCTAGAATACTGTGTGCAGTTCTGGTCGCCACACTATAGGAGGGATGTGATTGCATTGGAGAGGGTGCAGAGGAGATTCACCACGATGTTACCTGGGCTGGAACACTGCAGCTATGAAGAGAGACTGGACAGGCTGGGGTTGTTTTCCAGAGAAGGCTGAGGGGGGACCTGATTGAGGTGTACAAAATTATGAGGGGCATAGATAGGGTTGATAGAAAGGAACTTTTCCCCTTAGTAGAGGGGTCAATAACCAGGGGGCATAGTTTCAAGGTAAGGGGCAGGAGGTTTAGAGGGGATTTGAGGAAAAACTTTTTCATCCAGAGGGTGGTTGGAATCTGGAACTCACTGCCTGAAAGGGTGGTAGAGGCATGAACCCTCACAACATTCAAGAAGCATTTAGATGAGCACTTGAAATGCCATAGCATACAAGGCTATGGACCAAGTGCTGGAAAATGGGATTAGAATAGACAGGGCTTGATGACCGGCACGGACACGATGGGCCGAAGGGCCTCTTTCTGTGCTGTATAACTCTATGACTCTATCTGTGAGAGGCTTTGGCAGGTCAGAAGGTGAGCCATTCGTCGCAGGGTTCCCATTCTTTGTCCTGCTCTTGTAACTATGGTGTTGCTATGGCTAGTCCAGTTCAGATTCTGGTCAATGGTGACCCCCCAGGATGTTGTTGGTAGAAGACTCAGTGATGGTGGTACCAAAGGATAGGTGACCGGGCTTTCTCTTGTTTGAGATGGTCATTGCCTGGCACTTATGTGATGCAAATGTTACCTTCCAATTGTCAGTTCAAGTCTGGATGTTATCCAGGTCCAGCAGTAGGCTGGCATGGGCTACTTAATTATCAGAGGAGTTGTGAATGATGTTGAAAACCATGGAATCATCAATGAACAACCTCGCTCCTGATCTCTTTGATGAAGCAGCTGAAGATCATTGGTCCAAGCATACTTCACTGAGGAACTCCTATCGTGATGTCTTGGGGCTGCGATGTTTGGCCTCTGACAATCATGGTCATCTTCCTTTGTGTCAGATATGACTCTAGCTATTGCAGTATTGCTTCCTTGACCTCCATTGACTTCAGTTTTGCAAGGACTCCTTGGTGCCATACTCAATCAAACCCTGCCTTGATGTTGAGAGATGCAATAAGGTGCTATATAAATGCAACACTTTCTTTTCTTTCTAATTCTCTACTGTACTCATTTAAAATAATAATTGAGGCTGGATTACTAAGGTATTGACAGAGGTCCCAGTAGCATTGCAATTAACACAAACCATGCATGACTAATGAAAGCATACCACTGTATGTAGAGAAATTTAACATTCTGTAACATTGCCAACCAGCATCAGAAGCCATTAGTAGAGCCTATATGATGTATGGAGTTCGTCAGTACAAGGTACTCGGAAGCAGCTTAGCACATTCACTTCCTACCTTAATTTAGAATCATAGAAATAGAATCTTAGAAAGTTATAGCACGGAAGGAGGCCATTTCGGCCCATCGTGTCCGCGCCGGCCGACAAAGAACTATCCAACCTAATCTCACTTCCCAGCTCTTGGTCCGTAGCCCTGCAGGTTACAGCATCCCAAGTGCACATCCAAGTACATTTTAAATGTGGTGAGGGTTCCTGCCTCTACCACCCTTTCAGGCAGTGAGTTCCAGACTCCCACAGCCCTCTGGGTGAAGAAATTTCCCCTCAAATCCCCTCTAAACCTTCCACCAATTACTTTAAATCTGTGCCCCCTGGTTTTTGACCCATCTGCTTAGGGAAATAGGCCCTTATCTATGCCCCTCCTAATTTTATACGCCTCAATAAGGTCTCCCCTCAGCCTCCTCTGTTCCAAGGAAAACAGACCCAGCCTATCCAGTCTTTCCTCATAGCTAAAATTCTCTACTCCCGGCAACATCCTTGTAAATCTCCTCTGTACCCTCTCTAGTGCAATCACATCTTTCCTGTAATATGGTGACTAGAACTGCACGCAGTACTCCAGCTGAGGCCTAACTAGTGTTTTATACAATTGAAGCATAACCCCCTGTAGTGTATGTGCCTTTAAGAGCCCCATGTGTGCTGTAATGCCGGTAATGGCCACTCTGGCTATATAAGCCTGTATATTGTGTTATATCCGTTAGTACCCACCCAGACTTTGCTTAGTAAACACCTATGAACCAACTCCTGTCTTCAGTGTCTCTATCAACATACGGACACTACAGTGGCGACGAAGTGGAAACGGACTTACCTGCAATTCGGCAGCACCTCAAGGACATCGATTCCTCGGGCGTCCAGAAGACTCAAGAAAGTGAAAGAAGCTGTAGTTTCACCAGCTGGCCAAGAGCTGGCCAAGCTAGTGGCAGGTACTGTGCTAATCCTTCCTGGGCGTCAGGCTGGGGCTCCAGCGGCTGGCTGTACAGCTGGGACAAGCAGCGAAATCGGAGGCAAGTAATAACAGACGGGGAGGGAGCACTCGGGAGACGGCCGGCGCTGCAAGCAGGTCGGCGTGCAGACCTAGAGAGAAAGTCCGGCGGGAACGAGTCTCCAAATGTAAATAAATAAATAATTTTTTAAAAAAAGAACGGAAACCGCGGGAAACAGCTTTGTCATCGGCAGCAGCGGCGGGAAAGCGCGGGAAGCGCCATATCTTTTCTGCAGACAAGAAAGAAAAGTGCGGGAAGCGCCATATCTTTTCTAAGATGCCTATGTCTGGCAATATTGATGCTTTTGATAGCGAAATAGAGGATTGGACCACATATGTGGAAAGAGTAGAGGTATATTGCACTGCAAATGGAATAGAAGATGAAAAAAAGCTTCAGTACTGCTAAATCTAATGGGCGCAAAGGCATACGGGCTGTTACAAAATTTAATCACTTCAGCCAAACCAAAGGACAAGGATTTTAAAGAAATTGTTGATACCCTGCAGGAGCACTTAAACCCAACACCACTGCTGATAGCAGAACGATTCAAATTCTTCAAGAGAAATCAACACAAGAATGAAAGTAACGCTGATTACCTCACCGAATTAAGAAAGCTATCAAAATACTGCCAATTCAGGGCAGGACTAGCAGATTATCTTTGAGACAAATTTGTCTGCGGTCTCTTAAGTGAAGGAACACAAAAAAGGCTGCTTTCTGAAAAAGATTTAACACTGGACAAGGCTTTCAGTATGGCTGTATCATACGAAGCAGCAGCAAGAGGAGCTGCAGAGATACAACAAAAGGCACAGGACTTCGGCACCCATGAAATGACACAGGGTTTCGAAAGATGTTATCGCTGCGGCAGATCGACCCATAACCAGAGGGACTGCTGGTTCAAGGACAAAGCATGCAGGCAATGCGGAAAGATTGGACACATTGCACGGGTATGCCGATCTGGACAAAATAAATCCACAGACAGGAAAACAAAAATCAATAAAGAAAAGTACAGAAAGGTACAAATGATGACGGACAGTAGCTCCGAAGACCAGAAGAGCGATAGCGACTCTGAAAACAAGAGACTAAGCTGTCTCAAATTACATAATGTACTTGCCAAAGATGATTACCAGACCATTTGGGTTACCCTCACGATAGCAGGGTCTCCAGTTAAAATGGAGCTAGATACAGGATCAGCTCTGACCGTAATAAATCGACGGGATTACGAGAGGCTATTTCCGCATATACCTTTAAAAGACACATCCGTTATCTTAAAAACATATACGGGGCAGAAAGTATACCCCAAAGGAAAAATAAGGGTGCCTGTTGTATACAACGGCAAGGAAATACAAAAGTTGTATTTATACATTCTACAAGATGGTGGCCCACCGCTGTTAGGACGTGAATGGATCAGGAAAATACGTTTAGGCTGGCACTCCATTCAGGCACTGACGGTGACCAGTAAGAAAAAAAACGATGATGACATCATACCTGAACGATTAAAAGACATCTTGGCCAACGCCAAAGAAGTGTTTCAAGAGAAACTAGAAACCTTGAAAGGCATCACCGCCTCAATAAAAGTGGAAGATGCAGCAATTCCCAAGTTTTTTAAAGCAAGACTAGTGCCATACGCAATTCGTCCAGCAGTCGAGGCAGAGCTGGAGAATTTGGAAAATGCAGGCGTATTATCCAAAATAGATTGGAGCGAGTGGGCAACACCCATCGTTCCAGTCATGAAGAAAGCATTGAATAATAAATCTGAAGAACAGAGAAAAATTCGCATCTGTGGAGACTTCAAGGTGACGGTAAACTCGGTCCTTCACACGGTACAGTATCCTCTTCCGAGGATAGAAGATATTTTCGCCTCACTATCCGGAGGGAAACATTTCACCAAAATTGACTTGGCACAGGCATATCTACAGATGGAGGTTGAAGAGGCCTCTAAAAAATATCTCACGATAAATACACACAAAGGTCTGTAACAGTACAATCGACTAGTTTTCGGAGTAGCATCCGCTCCAGCTATCTGGCAAAGAGCTATGGAGCAAGTCCTCCAAGGGATTCCGGGTACTCAATGCTACCTGGACGACATCCTTGTAACAGGAGAAAACAACAACGAGCACCTTGCCAATTTGGAGCAGGTGCTCACTAGGCTGAGAGAACGGGGCCTGCGAGCAAATCGCCCCAAGTGCGAATTTTTCCGAAATCAAATATCATATTGTGGCCACATAATAAATAAGGAAGGGTTGCATAAGTCACCTGAAAAAATTGAAGCGGTCATAAAAGCCCCAGCACCTGAAAATGTTTCACAATTACGGTCGTTCCTGGGATTAATAAATTACTATCATAAATTTTTACCGAACTTATCAACTCTTCTACACCCTCTTAAGGAACTGCTACAAACAGGAGTAATTTGGAAATGGAACGAAGACTGTAAACATGCCTTCCATAAATGCAAAGACTTGATCACATCCAAAGAAGTTTTGGCTCATTACAACCCATCACTGCCAATCAGACTGGCGTGCGATGCATCCCCTTCCGGCATAGGAGCAGTATTATCGCATAAATTCCCTGATGGCTAGGAACGGCCGATAGCTTTTGGGTCACGCTCATTGAACTCAGCTGAGCGTAACTATGCCCAAATCGACAGGGAAGCACTCAGCCTGGTATGGGGAGTGAAGAAATTCAACCATTACCTACACGGACAAAAATTTACCTTGTTGACTGACCATCAACCCCTCATCTCCATATTCAACCCTAAAAAGGGTGTTCCCATTATGACAGCGCAAAGGCTACAGAGGTGGTCCCTTTTTCTAGGGGCACACCAATACAACATAGAATACAAAGGATCAAAACAGCATGGGAATGTTGACGGTTTATCACGCCTACCGTTGCCAACGGTAGAAGAGGCACCTACAGTAGACCCAGTGGAGATGTTCCACTCTACCATAGTGGAATGTCTACCAGTAACAAATTCTGCCACTGAAAGGGAGACAAGAAATGACCCGACTCTCTCGCGGGTCTACGATTTAACAGTGAAGGGATGGCCAGCACATGGCGAACCACTGTTGCCAGCATTCTCGCAAAGAAGAGAACAGCTGTCAGTGTGCCGAGGAACCTTGATGTGTGGATCCAGAGTGGTGATTCCACCCAAACTCCAGGATAAAGTGCTAAAGGAGCTTCACGAGGGGCATCTGGGTGGAGTGAAAATGAAGAACCTAGCCAGGGCGTTTGTATGGTGGCCAGGTATCGATGGAGACATCAAAGAAATGACCAAGAGCTGCCTAGGATGCCAGAAGGTCCAAAACGCTCCATCACAAGCCCCTCTACATCCATGGGAGTGGCCCTCATCTCCCTGGCAAAGGGTACACATCGACTTTGCTGGTCCATTTATGGACTCAATGTTCTTAATCGCGGTTGATGCACACTCCCAGTGGCCGGAGGTAATAAAGATGTCCTCCACCACCACGGAAAAAACCACCACAGTATTAAGGACCATATTTGCCAGGAATGGGCTGCCGGAACAGATCTGTTCTGATAATGGACTGCAATTTGTGTCCGAAGAATTCAGGAAGTTCTTAAAAAACAATGGGGTTAAGCACTACACATCCGCCCCATACCATCCCGCCACCAATGGATTGGCTGAAAGGTTTGTCCAGACCTTCAAGAAGGCCATAAAGGCCATGGGTAATGAAGACATAAAACTTCAGCACAAGGTGGATAACTTCTTGTTCGCATACAGGAATGCAACACATATGGTTACCAACCAAACTCCCGCCATGATGTTCTTCAATAGAAACCTAAGATGCTGGCTGGATTTGGTCAAGCCCAATATCAGAAGGGGCGTGGAGAACCGGCAGTTTCAAGACATGAATGAAAGGCCAACTAGAACCGTCCAGATAGGTCAACAAGTTTTGGCCCGGGACTACCGTACCGAGAAATGGCAGCCTGGAACTTTCTGCACACGACTAGGACCACTGATGTATACCGTGGACATCGGAGAAAGCATAATAAGGTGCCATGCTGACCAAATCATAGAGTCATCCGAAAAGGGACAACCTACACCACAACTCTATACGCCTAACGATGAAGTAGAGATACCCATATCTACCTCCGATCCGGTGATACTGGAACCCGATGAACCCGACACTGGCATTCAAGCCGAATCAGCCTTGCCAAAAGAACCTACTACACCACCAGAAACTACTACACCACCGAGGCGTTATCCGGATCGAGTCAGGAAGCCTCCTGAGAGACTGACTTATAATTAATTAACTACAGCAATGTGTATATTATTTTTCTTATAACATGTAATTAATAATTACTTAAAATATGATGTACTGGTTAGCTAAAAGGGGAGGAATGGTAGTGTATGTGCCTTTAAGAGCCCCATGTGTGCTGTAATCCCGGTAATGGCCACTCGGGCTATATAAGCCTGTATATTGTGTTATATCCGTTAGTACCCCCCCAGACTTTGCTTAGTAAACACCTATGAACCAACTCCTGTCTTCAGTGTCTCTATCAACACACGGACACTACACCCCCCTGCTCTTGTATTCTATGCCACGGCTAATAAAGGCAAGCATTCCGTATGCCTTCTTAACCACCTTATCTACCTGGCCTGCTACCTTCAGGAATCTGTGGACATGCACTCCAAGGTCCCTTTGTTCCTCTACACTACTCAGTGTCCTACAATTTAATGTGTATTCCCTTTCCTTGTTAGCCCTCCCCAAATGCATTACCTCACACTTCTCCGGATTGAATTCCATTTGCCACTGTTCTGCCCACCTGACCAATTTATTGATATCTTCCTGTAGTCTACAGCTTCCTTCTTCAGTATCAACCACACAGCCGATTTTAGTATCATCTGCAAACTTCTTAATCCTACCCCCTATATTCAAGTCTAGATCATTGATATATACCACAAAAAGCAAGGGACCTAGTAGTGAGCCCTGCGGAACCCCACTGGAAACAGCCTTCCAGTCATAAAAGCACCCATCAACCATTACCCTCTGCTTCCTGTCTCCGAGCCAGTTTTGAATCCAACTTGACACTTTGCCCTGGATCCCATGGGCTAGAAGTCTAGTCATCTTGATAGCAGAAAGAATTGACATGTGAGTAGTATTTTTGCATAATGACTCTAGTCACTGACTTCCCCGATTGAAAAATAGATATGAAAAGTAGATACTTTTCATATATTTCAAAGTATTCCAGAGATGAAAGGTGAAGCAGTCCTTTGTGATTCTGAGCACACCCTGCCCCTTTGAAAGTGAACAAAAGCTTCAGGAGGGTATAGGATTCATCAAAACATAGCAGCTGCTAAAATTAGTGATGTGCACAGTTACACTGAGATTCTATTAATTGAATGTCAAGCTTACAGTGACTGAATGGGGGAAAAATTCAGTATCGCCCCTATTGGGGCGCCATTATCGGCCGTGTGCAAAGTTTAGCGCCTGCCGCTAATTATCGCCTCCGACGGCAATCTTGGCTTTTATCGCCCCTGGAGGTGATTGGAGCGCTAAATCAGGCGCTTCACACCTGCCTTAAGGCGCAAAGGCCGAGGAGCGAGGCACTACCTCAGAGCGCTGGCGAAGCAAGGAAGGGCAAATCAAAATGAACCTGCAAAGTGCTGTTCGGTACCCAAAACTCCTTCACACAGCGTTGAATCTCTCCAGAAGTCTCTCTCTCGCTCTCTCAGAATGCGTGGTGCAAAAATGTCACCGACAAAAAAGGCAGGAAGCGGTCGCCTTTAAATAGCGCTCCTCTAGTCCCTTTCTGACTGCAAAACACTCCCCTCAACCTGTTGTTGCTAGCGGCAGGCGGTAAGGCAGGGGGCGCCACTCAATATCTGGTCTGGGGCGCTACCGGGGTGTTGCACACTCGACTGACGTCATGATCTACCAGCGCAGGAGATCGTGATGGTAGTGTTTAGCGCCGCTGAAAAATGTCTAGTTAATTTCGCGAGCAGCGCAAATATCGCTGCGCTCGGGCGCTAGTTGCTTTGCACCCCATTAGCGCCCTCTTAAGGCGCTAACGGGAGGTGCAAACAACTGAATTTTTCCCCCAATGTCTTTTAAAAGTGAGGAACATTTTCTTAGCAGTTCATTACAGTCACCTCAGAAGTCAGAACTAAACAGTTTCACAGACATTGTTGTCAACATGCTACTGAAAATAATGCTTTTAACTACAAAGAGCCCATATGATGATGATAATACCCTATCTTTTGTTACGTTAAATAATTATGTTTCAAACATAATCCTGCTGCCTTCATGAATTGCAAGTGTTCTCACCCCATTAACATGCAACTGGTTTGTGATGCCCAGCATCAAGCTCATCATGCAGGTCTGTGCCTCCTATCCTGGCAGCTGCCATGATGCTTTCATCTTGTTCCAATCTTCCATCCCCCTACTCTATGATCCTGCATAGCAAGTCAGAGTCTGGCTGACTGGAGCCAGGTTGGAGACCAGGGCTATTCTCTCCACTCTTGGCTCATGACTCCTTTCAGGAATTCACCCTCAGTGGTGGAACTGTGCTATAATCAGATCCATGCCTCCACCAGAGCCCTCATCGAGCAGATCATTGGACTTCTCAAACATCAGTTCTGATGCCTGGACAAGACTGGTAGCATGCAGCAAAACAGCTCAGAAAGAGTGTCCCACATTATAGACAACAAATAGAGAATCCAATGGAGGAGGACTTTCAGCATGATGAAAGAGACGATAATGATGACATCATGGATGGAAAGGAAGTGGGAGGGTTACAACAGTTGCCTAAAGCCAAAACTCTTTGGAAGCAGCTTATTGAACAATGGTTCAGCTGAACAATCCATGCTCCCTTGCATTAAGAGTCTTGTCTAATATCTGTCCCAGTCCCAGTCCTTCCACGCTCCAATAAGTGGATTCCACCCAAAGATCAACATTGGTATTAATGTCAGCTAACATTGCAGGGTTAGCAGATACTGCAGCAACACTCTTTGGATACAAAGATTTCAGAAAGCATTGTAAATTCCAAATTCTCGTAACAATTTGTAATACTAATGATCACCCTGGTAAAAGCTCCTAGTGCTTGTCTTAACTGCTCTCTTAGCTATTCTATGACTTCTACAAGGTGCTCCCCAGTGGCTGTAGCTTGGGAATTGGAAGTCTGCAGTGCCTCAGAGAAGGTGATCATGGCCAGTGGCCATGAGGAGCTCTGGCCTGAAAGGGCACAGCTGCAGACTGCAGCATCTTGGTGGCTGCCAGAGCAGTCTGGTCCATTTGGCTTCCTGGCACCATGACAGGCATTGGTTGGGAGGATACTAGTGGAGCTGTTATTGTGAGAGAAGGCAACATGTTTCCATCTGCACTTGCTGCTACTCACCTATGCTCAGTAAGTCACCAGTACAGAGATCTCTGGAGTGACAATTTCTGTGCTTGTAAAGGTCAGAGCGAGGGATGGTACACCTTTTGTAAAGGTCAGAGCGAGGGATGGTACACTTTTTGTAAAGGTCAGAGCGAGGGATGGTACACTTTTTGTAAAGGTCAGTGCGAGGGATGGTACACCTTTTGTAAAGGTCAGAGCGAGGGATGGTACACTTTTTGTAAAGGTCAGAGCGAGGGATGGTACACCTTTTGTAAAGGTCAGAGCGAGGGATGGTACACCTTTTGTAAAGGTCAGAGCGAGGGATGGTACACCTTTTGTAAAGGTCAGAGCGAGGGATGGTACACCTTTTGTAAAGGTCAGAGCGAGGGATGGTATACCTTTTGTAAAGGTCAGAGCGAGGGATGGTACACCTTTTGTAAAGGTCAGAGCGAGGGATGATACACCTTTTGTAAAGGTCAGTGCGAGGGATGGTACACCTTTTGTAAAGGTCAGTGCGAGGGATGGTACACCTTTTGTAAAGGTCAGAGTGAGGGATGGTACACCTTTTGTAAAGGTCAGTGCGAGGGATGGTACACTTTTTGTAAAGGTCAGAGTGAGGGATGGTACACTTTTTGTAAAGGTCAGTGCGAGGGATGGTACACCTTTTGTAAAGGTCAGAGAGAGGGATGGTACACCTTTTGTAAAGGTCAGAGCGAGGGATGGTACACTTTTTGTAAAGGTCAGAGTGAGGGATGGTACACTTTTTGTAAAGGTCAGTGCGAGGGATGGTACACTTTTTGTAAAGGTCAGAGAGAGGGATGGTACACCTTTTGTAAAGGTCAGAGCGAGGGATGGTACACTTTTTGTAAAGGTCAGAGAGAGGGATGGTACACCTTTTGTAAAGGTCAGAGCGAGGGATGGTACACTTTTTGTAAAGGTCAGAGCGAGGGATGGTACACTTTTTGTAAAGGTCAGAGCGAGGGATGGTACACCTTTTGTAAAGGTCAGTGCAAGGGATGGTACACCTTTTGTAAAGGTCAGAGCGAGGGATGATACACCTTTTGTAAAGGTCAGTGCGAGGGATGGTACACCTTTTGTAAAGGTCAGTGCGAGGGATGGTACACCTTTTGTAAAGGTCAGAGAGAGGGATGGTACACCTTTTGTAAAGGTCAGTGCGAGGGATGGTACACTTTTTGTAAAGGTCAGAGAGAGGGATGGTACACCTTTTGTAAAGGTCAGAGCGAGGGATGGTACACTTTTTGTAAAGGTCAGAGAGAGGGATGGTACACCTTTTGTAAAGGTCAGTGCAAGGGATGGTACACCTTTTGTAAAGGTCAGAGCGAGGGATGATACACCTTTTGTAAAGGTCAGAGTGAGGGATGGTACACTTTTTGTAAAGGTCAGTGCGAGGGATGGTACACTTTTTGTAAAGGTCAGAGAGAGGGATGGTACACCTTTTGTAAAGGTCAGAGCGAGGGATGGTACACTTTTTGTAAAGGTCAGAGAGAGGGATGGTACACCTTTTGTAAAGGTCAGTGCAAGGGATGGTACACCTTTTGTAAAGGTCAGTGCGAGGGATGGTACACCTTTTGTAAAGGTCAGAGAGAGGGATGGTACACCTTTTGGAGGTTTCTCCTATTTAGCGTCTGCTGCAGCTTCGCCCAAGACCTCTGTTTCACGTGTGAGCCCTGGACGCTTATTTTATTAAAAAAATTTATTCATGGGATGTGGGCATTGCTGGTCATTCCAGCATTTACTGCCCATCCCTAATTGCCCTTGAGAAGGTGGTGGTCAGCCACCTTCTTGAACCGCTGCAGTCTGTGTGGTGAAGATACTCCCACAGTACTGTTAGGGAGGGAGTTCCAGGCTTTTGACCCACTGACGATGAATGAACGGTGATATATTTCCAAGTCAGGATGGTGTGAGATTTGGAAAGGATCTTGCACAAGGTGGTGTTCCCATCGCCTGTTGCCCTTGTCCTTCTAGGTGGAAGAGGTCACGGGTTTGGGAGGTGCTGCCAAAGAAGCCTTGGCAACTTGCTGCAGTGCATCTTGTAGATGGTACACACTGCAGCCACGGTACGCTGGTGGTGGAGGGAGTGAATGTTTAAAGTGGTGGGTGGGGTGCCAATCACGCGAGCTGTTATGTCCTGGATGGTGTCGAGCTTCTTGAGTGTTGTTGGAGCTGCACTCATCCAGGCAAGTGGAGAGTATTCCATCATATTCCTGACTTATACTTCATACTTATACTGCTTATACTTCAACCTTTACCAATATGATGGGTGGCATCACTGAATTGCTAGGCTGCTGTCTTTCCTATGCAGTGGTAGAGAGGCCCCAGTGAATGTCAGTAAATAAATTGCTGTTGCTGCAAATTTTTAGAACTTGTTCCTAGCATAACTGTTGTGTTGTTGTTCTCTTGTCACTTTGGAAAAAGAAGTCGTATTAAAATTAACAAGTGCCCTGGCAAAAAGTAAATATTAGTGACATCATGTCTAGTTTTATTAATGTTGGGACACAAAGGAAATTAAACATTGATTTTAGCATAGGGAGTGTCCCCAGTCTTGTTAATTTGTACTCTTATCTTCCAGTCCCTCATCCACAGATAAAGTTAAGTTGTAAGTTTACATCTATTTTAGCTGTGCTTTTCTGTATTTTAAAGACCTCTCTCAATCTTCCTTTCTCCAGCCACAACACGTTCAATTCTGTTATCCTGTGTTCATCACTTCATTTAAAATAGGAGTCCAGAACACCTCAAAGGCCAATTTTTTCTTCTGCTGCTAATAATCAAATAGCTGATTTTTAAGCATTAATTCTGCATTTATTTACATCTTTTTAAAAAACCTCTTGACTACACTGCCTGTCGTCATGAGCTTGTGGTTTGGCAACTGCAAGTTTATTTTAAAAGGAAACAGTCACTACTTAGAATGAAGTGATGACGTTAGGAGTACCAAATCTAGGACTCAGGGGCATAGCCTAAATGTTAGAGCTAGGCTTTTCAGGAGTGAAGTTAGGAAACACTTTTACACACAAAGGGTGGTAGAAGTTTGGAACTCTCCTCTGCAAATGGCAGTTGATGCTGGGTAAATTGTTAATTTAAAATCTGAGATTGATAGATTTCTGTTAGCCAAAGGCACTAAGTGATATGGGACAAAGGTGGGTATATGGAGTTAGGTCACAGATCAGCCATGATCTCACTGAATGGCAGTACAGGCTCGAGCGATGAAATGACCCACTACTGTTCCTATATTTCTAATATAGTTAACTATCAGAAATCTATTTTGTGCCCAACTATGAATAGATCTGTGGGGAGGGGGAAGATTATTTGTTGTTATAATGGCCCGGAATTTGCGGTCAGCGGCGAAGCAAAGGCGTTCACCGCTGACTTCGAATTACGCTTCGCACAAAGATCTCGCCATCTCTGTGTCGAGGAGTTCAGGTTTTCTGACACATACAACAACAACAACTTATATATTTATATAGCACCTTTAATGTAGTAAAACATGCCAAGGCACTTCACAGGAGTATTATAAGAAATGTTTTTGACACCGAGCCACATAGGAGAAATTAGGACAGGTGACCAAAAGCTTGGTCAAAGAGGTAAGTTTTAAGGAGCGTCTTACAGGAGGAAAGAGAGGTAGCGAGGTGGAGAGGTTTAGGCAGGGAATTCCAGAGCTTAGGGCCTAGGCAACAGAAGGCACGGCCACCAATAGTTGAGCAATTATAATCAGGGATGTTCAAGAGGGCAGAATTAGAGGAGCGCAGATATCTCGGGGGGTTGTGGGGCTGGAGATTACAGAGATAGGGAGGAGCGAGGCCATGTTTTCCAGTTTTCTTCTCTCCTGAAGGTAACAATTCAAGCCATGATACAGTTGCACAGGCATCAGCTGCCCTCTGGTACCTATTGAAATGGTCACTCTTTATGTGTGAGTCTAGACAGTGTCAGTAAACTATTCAACTATGGATCCTGTCAACCAAAAGTCCAGATATGCAGGGATCTGGTTCAGTGATCGGGAACATGAACCTTGGCTGATTTCCCCCACCCTAGCCCAGGGGCACTAAGGCAATTGTGCTTCCCCTCAGCTAAGATGGGCTAACTCAGAATAGATCGGGAATCAAACCTGTGACCTTGTGTTCTGTACTGCTCAATTTCATGTAGCTTTTTGGAATTGAGCCATTGGGGCATCTGGCAATCATGTTATCTGGTGGGTCCAGATTTTAGCTCACAAGTAATTTGTTCTGGGAGTCCAAGAAATAGAACTTACAGAAAGTGGAGGGGGGGGGGTGGGTTTGAAGACTCTATGCTTGTGACATCTCACCCTTGTTATCTGAAACACTTCCAAGAAAACATACAAAGGATTTATTTGTGATGGTGAATATTCTATCTGAGATTGTGCTAAGAAGAAACTGGAATAGTGCATGAGGTGGAACAATCACTTCTCAGCACATTCATTTTTTGAGCAAGGTGAGAGGAAAATCTGTCTGTAGTGTGATTTTGGCCTTAAGGGATTTGGGAATTAATATGATATAACCAGATATAAACTATCAAACTTCTAAGTGATATTAATTTCTAGGTGTATGAAGTCTTTTGGGGACCATTTCAAAAGGAAGTTGTCATGAATGTTGGGACAATGCTTCAAATGAGGAAACTGTTTCTAATTTGGCGTATTTAGTATTCAAAGAGCGCATGTATTTTGTTTAAAATATTAGGGAAGAAAAGTAACGGACTGGTATTACTTTGTTTAACAAACAAGATGAAATGCATATTTACAACTAGACTACCATGCAAATAAAAAAACAACAAAAACTATCAGCTAATTTTGGATCTGAAGCCAAAATGGTTTGAATTCGGTCCAAATATTTATTTTCACACTAAACTTAAAATAGCCAAATTCAGATCACTTTGATTTTGTGGAATGATTATCAAGTACCACAGGAATATTTTCATCTTGAATGACATCCTTTGTGGCTGTGACAAAGATAAACTATGGCTCCCTGTCCTTCTTGGCTTGTCTGCAGCCTTTGACACGGTTGACCACTCCATCCTTCTCCAACACCTCTAAACCGTTGTCCAGCTGGGTGGGACTGCACTCGCCTGGTTTCATTCTCATCTATTTAATCGTAGCCAGAGAATCACCTGCAGTGGCTTCTCTTTCCACTCCCACATCATTACCTCTAGTGTCCCCCAAGGATCTATCCTTGGACCTCTCCTATTTCCCATCTACATGCTGCTTCTTGGCAACATCATCCGAAAACACGCATCAGTTTCCACATGTAAGCTGAAGACACCCAGCTCTACCTCACCACCACTTCTCTCGATCCCTCCACGGTCTCTAAATTATCAGAGTGCTTGTCCGATGTCCAGTTCTGGATGAGCAGAAATTTTCTCCAATTAACTATTGGGAAGACTGAAGCCATTGTTTTCGGTCCCTGCCACAAACTCTGTGCCTGAGCTACTGACTCCATCCCTCTCCCTAACATCTATTTGAGGCTGAACCACACTGTCCGCAACCTTGGTGTCATATTTGCTTCCGACCACATATTCCACGGCATAACTAAGACCACCTATTTCCACTTCTGTAACATCGCCCATCTCCGTCCTTGCCTCAACTCATTTGCTGCTGAAACCCTCATCCATGTCTTTGTTACCTCTAAACTTGACTATTCCAACGCACTCCTGGCTGGTCTCCAACATTCTACCCTACGTAAACTTAAGGTCATCCAAAACTCGGCTGCCCATGTCCTAACTCACACCAAGTCACGTTCACCCATCACCCCTGTGCTCGCTGACCTACATTGGCTCTCGGTTAAGCAATACCTTGATTTCAAAATCCTTGGGGGGAAAAATTGGCTCGCGCCCCCTTTGGGGCGCTAACTTAGCCGGGGCGCTAAAAGTAGCACCCCGAAAAAGTTAGCGACCCTGCGCCCGAAATTGAATGGTAGCGCCCCAAGCACGAGGTGGGGTGCTACTGGAAGCACTCCCCCTCCCTCTTGGGGCGCTCCCATTGAATATCACGGCACTATGTGCAGCAGCACCAGGCACGTCGGCACGTTGTGCCGCGGTACTGCAGGCCTCCCTCCCCTGATTAAAGGGGAGGGGCCTAGCGCAGCACGCACCAGGGCCCTGCTGGACCACTGGGGAGCGGGGTACCGGCAAAAGAGCCTGGCACTCAAGAGGATGCCGGGCTGACCGATTGTGGCCGGCACCCTGCAGGAGGAGGCGAGAGGGGGCAGGCCACCAAAAAAAGAGGCTGCCCGGCACCGGCCATTTAATTTGCGCTGCCCCGGCTGTAAAAACGCCACCCTGACCCTGTCGGACATAGTGTCCGGCGGTAGGTCAGGGGGCGCGAACCAAGTTTGCGGCCAGGGTGCGAGCAGGGCGCTGCGCATGGCGATGACGTCATTGCTGGAGGCGCAGTGCCAGAGGGCACTACCGGCTACCACCGCCGCTAGCCTCCTGCTGAATTTCACGGGAAACGTTAGAGGTGCCGCGCCCGGGCGCTAGGTGCTTTGTGCCCTGTTAGCACCCCCTTGGGGCGCTAACGGGAGGCGCAAAGCAACTGAATTTTTCACCCCTCATCTTTGTTTTCAAATCCCTCCATGACCTCGCCCCTCCCTATCTCTGTAATCTCCTCCAGTCCCACAACCCCCCGAGATATCTGCGCTCCTCTAATTCTGCCCTCTTGAGCATCCCTGATTATAATCGCTCAATCATTGGTGGCCGTGCCTTCTGTTGCCTAGGCCCTAAGCTCTGGAATTCCCTGCCTAAACTTCTCCGCCTCTCTACCTCTCTTTCCTCCTGTAAGACGCTCCTGAAAACCTATCTCTTTGACCAAGCTTTTGGTCACCCGCTCTAATTTCTCCTTATGTGTCTCGGTGTCAAATTTTTTGTCTTATAATACTCCTGTGAAGTGCCTTGGGACGTTTTACTACAGTAAAGGCACTATATAAATACAAGTTGTTGTTGTTGTTATCTGTGTGTCAAGTTAAAGAAAAAATCTTCTATTTAACTCTAATTGATTTATAATAATTTTACACACAAGATACATCCCATGTCCTTTGAAAGTGTTTCACCCTTTTAATCAATTGTCAAACCACACATCTTCTGCATTTTTCCTTGTAAACGTTTGACAAGTCTTGCTACAAGCAGTACGTCTCAATGACATGAGGCTCATTTACTAAATGCCTTTGGATCCATGCTGCTACAGTATAATGGCAATTCTTTCATTTCACATAACATTTCCCAAAACTTTGGGACTTATCCCTTGAGGCCACCTAGACAATTTTAATGACTAAGAGAGCAAGTCAGGACATGAAAGAAAATGTATTACACAATAACAGAACCAACAATTCTTTTGAATTGCTTTTTTGAATTGTTAGGGCTGGTATGGCCCATGTGACATGTTTTCAGCCTGAAGTTATAGCCATTTGTTAACAGTTCTACTAGAACTGTTTTAATGCTATATTACCCTTTTGCACTTTCAAGTCATTATACATAGTATATAGTCCCCTGCTGACAAGAGGGATTACATTGATTTTAGCATTCATGGCTATGCTCCCACAGTAGATGCTGTATAAATGGAACAGCTGCTAGGATTGCCTGTAATTCTAGTATTGTTCTTCCAAATGGAGTGCCACACTTCCCGATATGGCTAAATGCAATTTTTAAATGTCTTGCTGAAAGATGAAAGGTTTACAGGGTGTTTGTCGGAGGTTTTTTCTTATTATAAGTTGGAAGTTTTCATATGGCAAGTCAGGGAATTTGGACCATTGTCATCGATTTCAGGAAGGCTGAAGAGGAACTGATTTCAATTTAAAGTGGGACAAGTACAGAATGAAATGCAATTTGTAACCTATGTCCCGAGACATTTGTATGCATGTGGGTGGGGGAATAGGGGGCAAAACTCAGTGTTATTGATTTGCTTTTTGTAAGATCAAAATGCTTACTACACAGTTATACAATACTGGATAAGTAATATATCTTTATATTATTTATCACTTTAGCTAAGATACCCTCAGTCTTCATTTGACATTTTTCCTAATCCACTAAGTTAACAGTTTCTCGTATCACCGTTACTAAATGAACAAGAGTTTAGGAAGAAACCAGATGGGTATGTATATTTTACATAAAGAATAAACCACTATTTGCATTTAAAATTGTTTATTAGCACCAAGCTGCCTTACATTGGTGACACTAAATTGGTCATTTCACAGTGCAGCTGGAATCATGCCTAATATGAGAAATGGAACTATCACACAAATGCAGTAATTCTCTTTAATGAGGGGTGAGGACACTTTGATGGAGCAGAGTAGAAGGGACTTTAGGGTAGATTTTCCTGGATCCCTCTGCCCCTTTGGTCCTGTCCAGGGCTAGCGCTGGCAGAAAGGATAGGAAATTTGAGTTAAGTTGCTTGCCTCTAAAACCTGGAGCTGCATGTTCTGCCTCCAAGGCTGGGGCCTTTGGCTGCTGACGAAAATCAGCAACCAAGGGCTCTGATTGCCTGCAAATATCATGGAGGAAGGTTAGAGGTAACTACTTATCTATACGGAGGATCGTTGGCCTGCCTGCAGGACCCTCACAGACCCTCTAACCAATAGGAATCCAGGGGCAGGCCACAGCGCCACAGTTTCTGCTTGGGGGCATCTAGTGAGCATTCTCCTAGTGACATGAGGCAGGAGCTGGAAATGCCTCATTAGCATCAGTGCGTTGAGTGTGTACCTAATGGAAATCCGGGCCCAGTTCTGCCAGCTTCGCCGCCGCCGGGGAAGCACTGGACATCCCAAGGCAATGTAAAAGGTTCAGAAACCTGACAAACCAGGTCTCTGCTCCTTTTTTCTTGACCTTTGTGCCCAGGAAATGGGTATTTCTCCAGGGGCAAGGGTCAGGAAAATCAACCCTTTTATCGCTGCATCCAACTTGTGCCCTAGATAACAATGCTTAAAAAAACTTTATTTTCTTTAAGGATTTATTCTTTCTCACACAGTAAAAGTGCTGCTGATTTACAGAGAGCATTTCACTGAAGAACTGAGTAGCACAAGTCATTTTTATTGTGTCTGCCTCCCAGTGTCTAACAATCACAACCCTGTCTCTTTCAATAATAACCACCATTTTATTAGCTTAATGAAGCAGTATCATATGCTGTCCGGGCACCATCATTAATAACATGAAAAGTGCACTGACATTTCTTTTTTGGAAGGGGTTTGTATAGTACATTAGACTTAAACTGAAAGGCAAAAGAATGTAATCAGTCAGTGATAAAGTGAGGAGATGTCAATTCATCGCTATCTTCTGTCATTCACTGTGATGCATTTATTTGATCATTGTATTTTTGAAGTGCTTACCATTGATGGCATCTCAGGAGAGACGAGCACTAATGAAACTATAAAAATGCAGCTCTTCAAGGCATAGCTTCAGTAACTATGAAATAAAATGAGTAGATTGGAACATGAGAAGAAGATTTGTAGCATTAGGAATAAAAGGCTGCACATTTAAAATTAAAGGAAAACAGCTGGGAAAAAATATGTTTTTTTGCAGAAATTCACAGGAATGAAAACAATGATCTATTCTATCTGGCCCCAATATTTATTTAGTGGGGGCTTCCTCCCATTTTTTGCCCTTCCTTTTCTAAAGGCATAAACTCATGCGGGTTCTGCTCCAGGGCTCTAGCAGTCCTCCAGTACTTTGTCTAAATGGCCATTCTTCTTGTTTGACCCTAGACAGTGAGTGGCTGGAGAATAATGGACCATGAGGTTTTATAGCCAAGCCTGCTCTTGTCCTTGGCTGAGATTCACGCATGCTTAATTTCAGGCACAGGTTATTGGGTAACAACTAGGTGTAGGAGCCCTGGCTAACTATTTTTTCACCTTCCCTAGCTCTGTGGCACTGATAGCAATTGTGGTGTCACTACTGGCTCCTTGGCTGAGATCAGTTAACTCAGTCTAGACTAAGGGTTGAACCTGGGATCTTGTTGGTCTGCATGACTCATTACAACACCATACAAGGAATTTAGCAAGAGCAAATTAATGTTCATTTGGTGCTAGGTTACTACAAGAAACCAGGCATTGAACATTTTTCTCAGGTAATGTTAACAAAAGATTTTATTTATATAGTGCCCTTAATGTAATAAAATATCTCAAAGTGCTTCAAAGGGGTGAATTCAGACACCAAGCAGTAAAGGGAGAAGAGTTGGGGGAGGTGATCTTAGAAAAGGTAGGTTTTGAGTAGGTTTTTGAAGGAGGGAGAAAAGAGATTCAGGGAGTTTATTCCAGAGTGTGAGGTCGGGATGGCTGAATGTTCTGAAACCAAAGGTGGCACAAAGGAAAGGAGGAATGCAAAGTGTCGTGTCCGAGTATCAATAATACACGGACTGCAGGAGAACAATAAATCAGGTATTTACTGAACAGAGGGTAAACTTAAGACTGAAGTACAGAAGCCTGCTATGGCTTTTTATACAGGTGTGGTCACTGCCGGTACTGCAGTATAAAATCAGTTCTTCTCTTAAAGGTACATACACAACAATTCCTCCCCTTTTAGATAAACAGTACATAACATTCATTTAACAACTAAATAATAACTAATTACAATTACAATTTTCTCCGTACTATATACATCAACTGAAATAATTATTTATAAGTTCAGTCTTTGAGGAGGCTTCCTGATCCTGACTGGATAGCGCCTTTCTCGAGTATCCTGTTCTTGCGGTGGAGTCGATTCTGGCTCATTGTCATTGGTTCGTTCGTCAGCTTCCAATACCACTGCTTCTGAGGTAGACGCAATCTGTACTTCGGGTTCATTACCAGGTGCACATGCTCGTGGTATGGGTTTGGCTTGTTCCTGTGACTCTAGAATCTGGTCAGCATGGCGTCTCACGATGCTCTCGCCAATGTCCACTGTGTACATTAGTGGTCCCTGCTGTGTGCATATCGTTCCTGGCTGCCATTTTTCTGTTCGGTGGTCGTGGGCCAAGACTGGTTGCCCTATCTTGAAGCTCCTGGTTGGCTTCTCATTGATGTGCTGGAATTGCTTATCCTCAACATCTCGTCTTATGTTTGGTTTGAGCAAATCCAGGCGACATCTTAGCCTTCGGTTGAAGAACATTATGGCTGGAGCTTGGTTGGTGACTGCATGTGTCGCATTCCGGTAAGCAAACAAGAAATTATCTACCTTGTGTTGTAGTGGTATGTCTTCGTTATACATCGCCTTTATTGCCTTTTTAAAGGTCTGAACAAACCTCTCAGCCAATCCATTTGTGGCTGGATGATATGGGGCAGATGTGTAATGTTTCACCCCATTATTCCTCAGAAACCTCCGGAAATCCTCGGACACAAACTGTGGCCCATTGTTGGAGCAAATCTGTTCTGGCAAGCCATTCCTGGCGAAGATGGTCCGTAGGACTGCAATAGTTTTCTCCGTGGTGGTGGAGGACATTTTGATGACCTCTGGCCATTTCGAATGGGCATCCACGGCGATTAGAAACATTGAGTCCATAAATGGACCAGCAAAATCAATGTCTATCCGTTGCCATGGAGATGAGGGCCACTCCCATGGGTGTAGCGGGGCCTGTGGTGGAGCGTTTTGGACCTTCTGGCATCCTGTGCATCTCTTGGTCATATCCTCGATTTCTTTATCGATTCCCGGCCACCACACAAACGCCCTGGCTAGGCTTTTCATTTTTACCCCTCCCAGATGACCCTCATGAAGCTCATTGTGCACCCTATCTCTCAACTTGGGTGGAATTACCACTCGGGATCCACACATCAAGGTCCCCCGGCACACTGACAGCTGTTCTCTCCTTGGCAAGAATGCTGGCAACAGTGAGTCGCCATGTGCTGGCCATCCCTTCACCGTCAAATCATAGACCCGAGAGAGTGTCGGGTCATTTCGGGTTTCCTTCTCTATACTTGAGTTTGTAACAGGTAGACATTCAACTATGGTCAAGTGGAATATCTCAACAGGGTCCACTGCAGGTGCTTCCTCTACTGTAGGCAACGGTAGGCGCGACAGCTCATCAGCGTTTCCATGCTGTTTCATACCCTTGTACTCTATGTCATACTGATGTGCCCCTAGAAAAAGTGACCATCTTTGCAGCCGTTGCGCCGTCATCACCGGAACGCCCTTCTTTGGGTTAAAAATGGAGACCAGGGGCTGATGATCAGTCAGTAGGGTGAATTTCTGCCCGTGCAGATAGTGATTGAACTTCTTCACCCCCCACACCAGGCTGAGGGCCTCCCTGTCAATCTGGGCGTAGTTACGCTCAGCTGAGGTTAACAAGCGCGACGCAAAGGCTATTGGCCTCTCTGAACCGTCAAGGAATTTGTGTGACAGCACCGCTCCAATGCCGTAGGGAGACGCATCACATGCCAACCGAATTGGTAGTGTTGGATTGTAGTGGGCTAATACTTCTTTTGAAGTGATTAGGCATTTACATTTCTGAAAGGCACGCTTACACTCATCACTCCATTTCCATGTTACTCCAGTTTGCAGCAGGGCGTTCAGTGGGTGCAGAATTGTAGATAAATTCGGCAAGAACTTATGGTAGTAGTTCACCAACCCGAGAAACGACCTCAGTTGCGACACATTTTCCGGTGCTGGAGCCTTGACTACAGCCTCAATCTTGTCTGGCGACTTATGCAACCCTTCCTCATCAATCATGTGGCCACAATACGAGATTTGTCTCCTGAAGAACTCGCATTTGGGGCGGTTGGCTCATAGCCCATATTCCTGTAATCTAGTGAGCACCTGCTCCAGGTTGGCAAGGTGTTCACTGTCATTTTCGCCCGTAACCAGGATGTCATCCAAATAACACTGGGTCCCCGGGATCCCTTGCAGGACTTGTTCCATCGCCCTCTGCCAAATAGCCGGGGCTGATGCTACCCCGAATACCAGTCGATTGTACTGGTAAAGGCCTTTGTGAGTGTTTATCGTGAGGTATTTCCTAGATGCTTCTTCCACCTCCATTTGTAGATACGCTTGGGCCAGATCAATCTTCGTAAAGCGTTTCCCTCCAGATAGTGAGGCGAAAATATCTTCTATCCGTGGAAGTGGATATTGTACTGTGTGCAGGACTGAGTTCACAGTTACCTTAAAGTCCCCACAGATGCGAACCTTCTTCAAAATGATAGGTGCTTGAAACACTGACAGGAAATCTCTATGTAGGCAATAGAGCAACACAGCAGTCATTCAAATGCTCTGTAATGAATGATGATTGTGTGCTACAGGATAAGAAACTAATGTGTAATAGTGATACAAAGGCATTAAACTGAATGTTATAAATTTAGTCAGTCAGAATTGAGATATTAATTTTAAATGTTCTCTGAATATATTAGAATGTAATAGTCTTTCTTTTTATTTATTGTGATGCAATAACATTATTGTAGACTGTGTTATGGCCAATCAGGCCCCCAAGCTTGCTACCGGACCAGTTTTTTACCGGTCTGCCGCCATATCTCCATTAGGGGACCGGTGAAGGATGGTGGCTGGGGGGATGTTGGGGGGTTCTACCAGTCACTTGCCAGAGTTTCACTGTGAAACCTGTAGAATCCCCATGGAATTTCACAGCCGGAATCTTACCATGCTATTTGTACTGGGCAGGGTGCATAATGACCATATGTTCTTACCCAACAGTAGCCACTGTGTAACATTCTGGAACAGAAGGCGAGCTGAATCTTTTCCCCATCCCTGCTGACACTGAGGCCAAATGGCTTTACCGCTACCTCATTGTCCCGCCTGAGATTAGCTGACCCAGCACAAATCAAGGATCAAATCTGGGACTTGGTCTCGATAGGTCAGTGCTGCAACACAGTGGGGTAGATCTTGACTTTGTGCCATAGTGTAAAACGGATGATAGCGAGTTGGCAGCCTGTTTCGCACCTCACCCAGGAGAGATGTATAACGGGCTGCCGACTTGCTATCACCCGTTTTACATTACTGCACGTCAAAGTCAAAATCTACCCCAATATATTTACTTATGGAGTTGGTGAGTAGGCCATGTATATTTAAAGCAAATTTCAATATGGGTAGTTATAAGCAGAGTTTGGGCATGGTCAGAGAGAGACTTATCTCGTGAAAGTGCTGAGAAAGGTCAGCCATTCACAGTATAAAACTCACTTCCGTTGATACCATTTTTAATTAAAATAAATTGTGGATAATTGCCCTTGCAAAGATACAGTTATATTCAACACAGTCCAAAATGATTTAAATGCTTTGTATTATCGCCTCTCTTTAGGTATCTGCGAGTCACACATAACTCTCCGGTTTTAGGGTAGAAGGGAAGGTGGGGCTGGTAATCTGCTGTTAAATATCTGCTAATGCTGCTCTTGAGCAGGTTGCTAGGAGTTGTGTAAAGATGTGCAAAGTGATTCACCTTTTGATTTTCTTTTTCTCCTTGCATCATACATCTGCCAAATGTTATTTCCAATAATCAAAATTTGCCATGGAGACTTGTGGCCGTGAACACGCGATTATCACTCAGTACCACAAATGTTATGCCACAGTTTATTTTTCTGAAAGCATAAAAACGTGGGATGGTGCTGAGTGGGCCCAGTTCAATTGTTGTCACTAACAGCAGAATTAATGGCAACACAAATTGCAAACTGGCGCACTCTGGCAGATTGCCAAGCAAAAGGCAGTTTTTTGTTAAGTTGCCTGGTGCAAGCAAAGCTGTTTTTGTGTAGATATATCATTATTAATTTACATACATTTCTATTGTGCCATTTTGTGCCTCAATTGGCATCGAAGAACAATTCCAAATAATACAGGCCCAATGAATTCACTGCAAAATTAAAGAAACTAATGCTTTGTTGAATATAGAATTTGGGGGAATGTGATGGAGAAGGTGGAATTAGGGAATCATGGCTGATTGTCTTTCTTTTTTAATGTACAATATGCATTGTCCACTATCCAGGTGTTTTTTCAATACGCCCGCTCCCAAACAGAGATCCATGTGGCAGTGAGGTATAAATAGAATTCCTTTCGTTATGAAGATGTGTTGGTTCTTCTGGCACCACTTATAGAAAGAAACAGAATATTTTTTTCCTTTGTGTTAATGTTGAATCTTGTTTCCCGCACATATAATGGCATTAAATACATTGGCACCATAAAACTGATGGGATATCGTAAATGAGGCTCAGCAATTGATGTTGACTTCTGATTTTTCTTGATGGGAGGATGCCAATCTGTCCACATTAACAAGGTTTTCACAACACAGATTGATGGGCAGGAACTGAGCCAGCCGTGCTTGTAATTCGAAACTGTCAATACAAGAAGACATCTGCAGATGTACAGTTGTTTAGTGGTTATGTTAGTGAACTAGTAATCCAGAGGCCTGGACTAGTAATCCAGAGAAGGTGAGCTCAAATCCCACCATGGCAGTTTGAGAATTTGAATGCAGATTAAAAAAATCTGGAAATAAAAATCTGGTACCAGAAAAAATTGTAAAAATCCAACTGGTTCACTAATATCTTTTAGCAAAGGAAATCTTCTGTCCTTACCTGGACTGTCCTATTTGTGGCTCCAGTTCCACATCAACATGGTTGATTCTTAACTGCTCTCTTGAACTGGTTTAGTAAGCCACTCATGTAAGATCCCAGAGGGACCCTGGTTCCAAATGATTCGAGGTTGACTTGTATTGGTGACAGTGATTTAACTTTATTCAGCACATGCAAGACTTAATAAATTATAGTATTCGAGCAGCAGTTTACAGAGAATAATTGAGACTTATATTAATTACCCTGTTATCCTCTGGGTAGAAGTGCAACTGTGAGTAAACTGCACCCTGTGTCTCTTGTCTCTCGTCTCTCTTTGTCTCCCGAGTGTCTCCTTGATTCTTTCTGAAGTCTTATACACTTTATGGCTGTTAGGACCCCCTTCTTATACCCTTACTCTCATTCAAAACTTTTGGAGTCATACTGAACCAATCACTGGCTTACACCCAAAACCCAAAATCCAATCATAAAGATGCTGTGTCCACAGCACCTTGGCTTACGCAGATTCTAGTCTTATGGCACCCTTACATCATCTGTTTTTGACCATCAAGGCTCATATTTGGGGTAGTTATGGCAACACAAAAGAAACATGTCTCCATAGTGTAGAGATCTTTGCTCCTTGCTGTTCGCTGTTCCTGTGAAAGGCCTATGTTTTTAATTCACTGTAGACATCATAACATTCCTATGCAGTGGCAGCTACACCTGACCTTGCTTCCCAGGCTAGCTGCACTCTGTCTCATCCTTACTGTTGGCTAATGTTGGATCCGTGGTTCAGTGGATATGCTGTTATTAAATAATCACACGGATGCTGTACATTAACAATAAACAGGTCTTTACTAGAGGAGGGTAGTCTCAAGACTGGGGGTACAGAGGCATGCGCAAAGCTTATATACAGGTGTGGTCACTGCCGGTACTACAGTATACAGTAGCTGTAAAAGTAGTTCTGACTTAAACGCACATACACTACAATTCCTCCCCTTTTAGATTAGTAGTACCCCTAATATTCAAATAACAATTAACATTTCAACATGTACATTAAACAACAAAAGTCCATTTATAGATTCAGTCTTTGGGGCGGCTTCCTGACCCTTTTGGGGTAGCGCCTTTCCGGAGGTTCTTGTTCTTGGTACAGAGGCGATTCTGACCCCTTTTCATCGGGTAGTTCATCGGGTTCCACTGCTACTGGGTCTGAGGTAGATGCTACCGGTATGTCGGGTTCATCCCCAGGTACTCGAGACATGGGGTTGACGCGTTCCTGTGACGCTAAGATCTGATCGACGTGGCGTCTCACAATGTTCTCCCCGACATCCACTGTGTACATTAATGGCCCCTGCCTTGTACATATCGTTCCGGGTTGCCATTTCTCTGTTCGATAGTCACGGGCCAAGACTGGTTGCCCTACATTGAAGCTCCTTGTCGGCTTCTCATTGATGTGCTGGAATTGTTTGTCCTCAACATTTCTTCGCACATTTGGTCTGAGCAAGTCCAGACGAGATCTCAACCTTCGGTTAAAGAACATCATGGCCGGGGTCTGGTTGGTAACTGCATGTGTCGCGTTTCGGTAGGCTAATAAGAAATTGTCCATCTTATGCTGTAGTGGAATTTTATCGTCGCACATGGCCTTTATCGCCTTCTTAAAGGTTTGTACGAACCTCACAGCCAATCCATTTGTGGCTGTATGATACGGGGCGGATGTGTAATGCCTTACCCCATTCCTTCTCATAAATTTTTGGAACTTGTCGGACACAAACTGTGGTCCATTATCAGAGCAAATCTGCTCTGGCAAACCATTTCTGGCAAATGTGGCCCGTAGGACTGCAATCGTTTTCTCTGTAGTGGTTGAAGACATTTTTATCACCTCAGGCCACTTTGTATGAGCATCCACTGCTATTAAGAACATTGAGTCAATGAATGGACCAGCAAAATCAATATGCACCCGTTGCCATGGAGAGGAGGGCCACTCCCATGGGTGTAGAGGGGCATGTGGTGGTGCATTTTGGACCTTCTGGCATCCTAAGCAGCTCTTGGTTAGGTCTTCGATTTGTTGATCGATTCCCGGCCACCACACATAAGCCCTAGCAAGGCTTTTCATTTTCATTCCCCCCAGATGACCTTCATGTAGCTCATTTAGCACTCTCTCCCTTAACTTGGTTGGAATCACCACTCTGGATCCACACATCACTGTCCCCTGGCATACTGACAGCTGTTCTCTTCTGGATGAGAATGCTGGCAACAGTGAGTCACCATGAGTTGGCCATCCCCTCACCGTCAATTCATATACCCGAGACAGCGTCGGATCATTGCGGGTCTCCTTCTCTATATCCGCGTTCGTTACTGGCAATCGTTCAATTATTGACGAATGAAATATCTCGATATGGTCCACTGCTGGTTCTTCCTCCACAGTAGGCAGTGGCAGACGCGACAGCCCATCAGCGTTCCCATGCTGTTTCGTGCCTTTATATTCTATTTCATATTGATTCGCCCCTAGAAACAGGGACCATCTTTGTAACCGCTGTGCAGTCATCACTGGAACGCCCTTCTTAGGATTAAAGATGGAGACAAGTGGTTGGTGGTCAGTCAGCAAGGTGAACTTCTGCCCATGCAGATAGTGGTTGAATTTTTTTTACTCCCCATACTAGGCTGAGGGCCTCCCTGTCAATCTGGGCGTAGTTGCGCTCGGCTGAGGTTAGTGACCGAGACGCAAAGGCTACTGGCCTCTCCAACCCGTCAGGGAATTTATGCGACAGCACCGCTCCAATACCATAGGGTGATGCATCACATGCCAAACGAATTGGTAGTGCTGGGTTGAAATGGGCCAACACCTCTTTTGATGTGATCAATTCTTTACACTTCTGGAAAGCTCGTCTTCGTTTGTCATCCCACTTCCATGGTACCCCTGTTTGCAGTAGGGTGTTCAGCGGGTGTAATACCGTAGACAAATTTGGTAAGAACTTGTGGTAGTAGTTTACCAGCCCGAGGAACGACCTCAGTTGTGACACATTTTCCGGTGCTGGAGCCTTGACTACTGCCTCAATCTTGTCAGGGGACTTATGTAACCCCTCTTCATCGATGACGTGGCCGCAATACGAGATCTATTTCTGGAAAAACTCGCACTTGTGGCAATTAGCTCGTAGCCCATACTCCTTTAATCTGGTGAGCACCTTCTCCAAGTTGGCGAGGTGATCACCGTCATTTTCGCCCGTGACCAAGATGTCGTCCAAATAACACTGGGTCCCTGGAATCCCTTGCAGGACCTGATCCATCGCCCTTTGCCAGATAGCCGGAGCCGAGGCTACTCCAAACACCAGCCGGTTGCATTGATAGAGACCTTTATGAGTGTTGATCGTAAGGTATTGTTTCGAAGCTTCTTCTACATCCATTTGCAAGTACGCCTGGGCTAGATCAATTTTTGTGAAGCGTTTACCTCTAGATAGCGAGGCGGAAATATCCTCAATTCGTGGAAGCGGATATTGTACCATGTGAAGGACTGGGTTCACTGTCACCTTAAAATCCCCACAGATGCGGACCTTCTTTGGTTCCCCAGGCGTATTACTCAACGACCTCTTCATTACAGGAACGATGGGTGTAGCCCACTTGCTCCAGTCCACTTTGGACAGTACTCCTGAACGTTCCAACCCTTCCAGCTCTGCTTCAACAGCTGGTCTGATCGCATAAGGCACTGGTCTGGCCTTCAGAAACTTTGGGCTTGCATTTTCCTCTATTTTAATCGTTGCTGTTATTCCTTTTAGTGTTCCTAGTCCCTCCTGGAACACTTCTTTTGTGTTAGTTAGCATTTTTGACAGTCGTCCAGGTGTGACGTCGTCATCCTTTTTGGCCTCAACCTTCAGTGCCTGTATGGAATGCCAATCTAATTGTATCTTCCGGATCCATTCACGTCCTAGCAGTGGTGGTCCTCCATCTGGCAATACATATACAGGTAGACTATCCTTTATCCGAAAACCTTGGGACCAGCCGTGTTTCGGTTTTCGGAAAATTTCGGAAGGTATTTTATAAGACTGGGAAATTTGTCGGGGGGGGGTTGGCGGGGGTCCGTTGGGGGGTCGGCGGGGGGGTCGGCGGGGATGTCGGCGGGAGGGTCAGCGGGGGGTTCGGCGGGAGTCGGGGTCGGCGGGGGTCCGTGGGGGGGTCGGCGGGGGTCGGGGTCAGCGGGGGGGTCGGCGGGAGTCCGCGGGGGGGTCGGCGGGGGGGATCCGCGGGGGGGTCGGCGGGGGTCCGCGGGGGGGTCGGCGGGGGTCGGGGTCGGCGGGGGTCCGCGGGGGGGTCGGCAGGGGTCGGGGTCGGCGGGGGGGTCGGCGGGGGTCCGCGGGGGGGTCCGCGGGGGTCGGGGTCGTGCGCCACTCTGGTCATGTCGTGCGCACGACTTACGCTGAACGAAAAAACCTTCGGTTTTTAGAGGGTTTCGGTTTTTGGAAGTTCGGATAAAAGGTAGTCTACCTGTATATCCATTTTAGGTATTTCCTGGCCTTTATATGTCACTTTCACCCTTATTTTTCCTTTGGGGTAGACTTTTTGCCCTGTATACGTCTTCAAGACAATCTCTGTAGCTTTCAAGGGTATGTGTGAAAATAGCCGCTTGTAGTCTCTTTGATTTATGACTGTTAGCGCTGACCGTGTCCAATTCCATTTTCACTTGGACTCCGTCTATCTTGAGTGTAACCCAGATAGTCTGGTGATCCTCCATTTCTGTTACCTTATGTAGTTTCAGACAACCCAGCTCCTTGATTCCGGAGTCTGTGTCACTTTTCTGTTTGTCTGAACCACTGTCCATCACCTGGTGTACCTTTTTGTACTTCTCCTGTGGAGATTTCTTACTGTTGGTTTTCTTCCCAGACCTGCAGACTCTTGCTATGTGTCCTGCTTTCCCACACTGTCTGCACACTTGGTCCTTGAACCAACAATCTTTCTGGTCATGTGTTGTTCTGCCGCAGCGATAGCACTTCCCTGTTCCATAGGACATTTCATTGGTGCCATATTCTTGCGGTCTCCGTTGTATCTCTGCAGCGCCCCTTGCGGCTGCTTCGTGTGATACTGCCATACTGAAAGCTTTGTCCAGCGTAAGGTCCTTTTCTGATAGAAGCCGTTTCTGGGTTCCTTCACTTTGTAGCCCACACACAAACTTGTCCCTTAACGTATCTGCTAGTCCTGCTCCAAACTGGCAGTGTTTCGATAGCTTGCGCAGTTCCGTTAGGTACTCAGCATTGCTTTCGTCTTTGTGTTGGTTCCTTTTATGGAACTTAAATCGTTCTGCTATCAGCAGCGGTGTGGGGTTTAACTGATTCTGTAGAATTTCTACTATGCTTTCAAAATTCTTGTTTACCGGCTTCTCTGGGGTTATTAGATTTCACAGTAACCCATAAGTTTTTGCACCCATGGGATTTAACAGAACCAGTGCTTTATTAACATCTGGCACTTCATTCGCCCTGCAGTACACCTCAATACGTTCCACATATGTCGCCCAATCTTCGACTTCATTGTCGAACGTAGAGATACTGCCACTCTTCGGCATCCTTGGGTGTGAGTTAACTGTCAAAAATGGCGCCTCCCGCGCTTCCCCTTCTTCTCCGCTGACACAAAATGGCGTCTCCCGCGCTTTCCTTCCTTCCCGCGCTCGCCCTTCTTCTCCGCTGCGGCTTCTAAAAATGGCGTCTCCCGCGCTCTTTCTTCTTCTCCGCGGCTCAATGGCGTCTCCCACGCTCCCCTTTCTTCACCTAGCGGACCCTGTTCAGCCCGTGAGCCCTGGCTGTGCTCTGCGCATTCTTTTTATATTTTTTGACGCCGCTCAGTCTAGAACCCGGCTGTTTCTCTACCCTCTCTCTCTCCGGTTTGTTTTCTTTTTCTCGACGCCGCTCGGTATTCAACCCCCGGCTGCGCCCTGCGCTCTTCACCCTCTGTCTTACCCTGTCGACGCTGCTTGGCTTTCTCTCCGCCGTCGGTCGGCTCCAGCCGCCGCTGCTCGGGAAGGGTCTGCGCTGGACCTGTCGTCGGTCTCTTGCTGCTCGTCGTGGCTGGGGAACCAAGCCCGGCTCTCCACAGCCTCCCCTGCGAAGTTCAACTCTACCTGACTGCTGGGCGGTTGCTCGTGGTCGACGTCCGTGTTCCTGGCCTCGACTTTTTTTTTTATGTTGCAGGTAGATTCGAATCGACACTCGTTGCCACTGTTGGATCCGTGGTTCAGTGGATATGCTGTTATTAAATAATCACACGGATGCTGTACATTAACAATAAACAGGTCTTTACTGGAGGAGGGTAGTCTCAAGACTGGGGGTACAGAGGCATGCGCAAAGCTTATATACAGGTGTGGTCACTGCCGGTACTACAGTATACAGGAGCTGTAAAAGTAGTTCTGACTTAAAGGCACATACACTACAGCTAATATCCAACTTTCACCCACAGCCTCCCTATTCGACCATGGCAATCCCCTTTCTCACCCCAGGCTGTCTGGTTACAGCTTACTCACAGACTTTTAATTTTAAGCAAACGTGTTACATGTCATATATAATTCAGGTTATCATTGCAAAAAATTGATGATTACAGACTTCTACATTTAATTGTTACACATGATTATAAATCCATTACTGAGATTAGTAAGATATCGATGATTATAAGATATTAAAACAAGTATTCTAAAAAACAGCTAATCCATGATAATCTTACACTCAGTTGCATCAAACCAATAACTGGGATGGGCAATAAATACGGGCCTTTCCAGCAATGCCTACATCCCAAGAATTAATCAAAAAATTTAACCTCAGCAGTTTTCTATACAGAAGCTAACACTGTACTGAATCCAGAGAAGCTTGTAGGGGGTTTCGGGTGGCGCGTGCACCCAGTCAGTTATGCCCCCGACTGCCTGTGAGCAGTTCGAATCGCTCCCACACCCCTGGGTTCTAGACACCGGACTTAGGTGCAGGCAGCGATACAGAAAAAACAGAATAACACAGTCTGATGAGAAACCACTGGTAGACAATTACAGGCATTAACAAATAACTATACTTATACAGGGAATGGGGAACACACGGCACATCGAGGGAAAACAAACTACATTAACAATCCCCTTATCCTTATCCCACCCCCTATACCTAACTAGATTAAGCTATGAGGGGCCAGGAATTCATGCTCACCAATCCAAGGCCTGTTGCTTTAACAGTTGCGAGTTTTGAGGTTTGGCCTCCTGTCCTTTGGGGTACTCCATCGCCACGTGGTCTCAGGGCGCAGTGCTGGAGCTGTTGCTGCAACACGCCTTTCCTCTTCTCAGCTACCGTCGTCGTCTCGTCGCGATGGGTTCTCTTCTTCTTCTCCCTCGGGTGGTCGTCGACGGTAACGTCGCGTTTGGCGGTCTTGACAGCCGGTTTGATTTTACTACCCAAGCGTCAAAACGCCAGCATATTCGTCTAAATTCTCCCCCAAGCGCCAGCTTATAACTAGGCGTTCGGTCTTTATCAATGCGTCTTTTGCTGCCCTTCTCGTCTTTTGCTGCCCTTCTCTGCTCTTGTCGGGTCTTTACCTTTTTCTTCGTCTTGCCTTTTCTCGCCTCATTTCGTCTGCCCCTTTTCATGGCCCGTGTGTCCTGGGTGACTTTGGACTTGGGTCTCGTTCCCCTCTCTGCGATTGGTATGGATATCCTTGGTTGTTAAACAAAGCAGGGGGTGAGAAGAGAACCTGCCACGAGGCCAGGGCACGAGTATGAGCGGCAGCAGCCCAAGAGGTCAGAGTCGAGAGGGCAGAGCAAGAGAGTAAGAGAGAGATTGCCACTGAGGGCCTACAGTTATACTCCTTCGGATGGCCCTTAATCTGCGTGCCAAATCAGGTCAGTCCATTGTTTAACTTTTGGCAGGCTGTTTTAAATGATTATACCAATCTAAACTAACTGGCTTTAGATGGCTGTTTATCGCACCTGATGGCCCGATGTCCGAGTTGTATTGTCATTAATGCATTCTAATCGGCCTGTCCAGCCTTGGTGGCTTCCTTAAGCTGTTTCCGATTATTTATGCGGACAAACTAATGGCCTCATGCTTAGGCCTAACTGGGTTGATCTGTTCCAATCTGACGCAATGCATATTCAGAGTTTGCCTAGCTGTCTGGCTTTTCAAACACAAAGTCCTTTCACAGAAATGCATTTTAAGTTTCGATTTCCCAAACTGCCTGCTCTGTGCTGCAGAGTCCAAGCTTTTAAAATCTTATAGGCTTTTGGTCACGAGGTGTGGACGCCATCTTTTTGGGTACCCTTTTTAAATTGTCCATGCAGGGTCCCTTTTATTAATAACCTTGGGGCAATGTGGGAATTTTGCGAATCTTACAGCTCACATCATCATACCCTATATGCCTCTTTGAGTTATTAAACTTGTATTATGATCCTTTCAATGCATCAAATAAGGCAGCCCAAGAGATTAAATAGTACTACTCCTTCCTTCTTGTCAAATCTAGGCAATGTGTGCCTGATTGATGCAGGCTCTTTGGTGTAGCAGTATCACGGTTGATTACCTAGTAGAAGCCTAGTGTTGCACAGCAGGAAGAACAAAATGGAATAAATAAACTAGACATCTGATTATATTTTTGCTGTATCTCTCTCTCTTTCTCTCACTCTGTGTCAGATATACAGTTCTACCTTGCTGATCCAAGCTATTGTATAAAAATAACAAATTTTTCTTCCGTGCGATATGTTCGAAAAGATTTCTGTCACTTTAATACGATATATAACACCTTTGTTAGAATACTCAGGGTTTACGCCAAGAAGTACAGATAATATCTTACTATTCCCCATGACAAAACTTTCATTATTCATTTTCTGAAAGACGAAACCATAGAAACAAAGTAATGTTATGACAGTCGGTTACCTTTCTCGCTGATCCCTCCTAAACATTCCAAGCACTAAAGCAGTAATTTTTACTGCAAAATATGAATACTTCAGTAAAAAGTATTGAGAAATTTGAAAAGTCTGTACTAAATTAAATTTTCAGCTTGTGCACATGATGCTTTGAAATGCTCAAATGTTAAAATGTATATTTTATTTAGCAGTGTGATGCAGAGGTTAGTGATATTGTATGAATATTAGCTTCTTTGCTCTGATTTCCAGTGCACTGTATGCCAGAGAGCAATGGACTGCCATGGCACAGGGAATCTTGAGCTCTTATGATGGAGTACTAGCTGGTACCTAGAATGAAAGTCTCCTCTCTGCCAGCTGTAAGATAAGAACATTTCCCATTCCCAGCACTGATATCTCTTACCTAGATGAGCAAAAAAAGGGAACTTACAATACTGTAATCAAAATCAAGGCCGGAATTTTGCCAGCGCTCAGTGGATGGGATGGGTGGCGGGTCAGCTGTTAAATTCAAAATGATTGCCAGCGGGTCGGGAACCTGCTGTCAAAACGTGCACACTGGACTTTCCCGATGTCGGGTCTGCCAGCGCTGAGCAAACCCAACAGGCAACGGCAGGGGAGGCAATTAAAATCATTAGTGGCTTGTTTACAGCCACTTAACAATGCTTTTTTTCTAGCTTTTGAATTTGACAGGTCGCCCACTGGTTTCCCGCTGTGCCTAGACCTCATCTGTAAAGCTGAGACGGGAGGTCACTAAACATTGATTCAGCTGATGAGTTGACAGCTTCAAATGTCAAGTCAAAGCTCCCAGCTGATTGAGAAATGTTCCCTTAGCCACTAGCTTCTCTAAATTGCATTTACACTACAGATTCAGAGTGCTGCAAGTCTTTACACAAGTCTCCATCCTGTCTGACCTCTCCCACCATTGACAGATCACTTCTGTCATCTCTACTTCATCTGCCATCTATTCCATCAGCATTGGTGCACTTTATACTGTCTCGCCTTGGTCCTCAGAATCCCACCATGATTAGCCCGAACACCAACATCACCAGGCACACCAGCAGCACCAACAACAACATCAGCCTTCTCCGCAATCAATTGTTGCTGCACAGGACAGAGGGCATCAGCACGCGACCACATTGCTGCCCGAGATGTCAGGGATGGCCTCACCATGATCAGATTTACTTCACTTGATGCTGTACACCCTGGCTGTCACATGATGCACCAGGTTAGCACCACCCCACACCAACACCATAAAGCATCCCTACAATGCCCAAGCCATTCCTTTCAAACTCATCAGCATTGCAGGGGATACTGTTATGTCTCACCATTCACTGCAACTCACTAAGCCACTTCCAAAGTTGCACACAAATCTGTCCAAGAACGCAAAGAGTTGAAAATAAAGATTTCAATGTTTGACAGCACATTAACAGAAACTTTACATGAACATTGGATAAAACATACAAGTGCCTACCCTTGTGTGTTGTTAGTTGTATGATTGGACTAGGATGAGGGTGAGTGTGAGGGGTGGCTAGTGATATGGGGAAGTGATAATGTAGATAGAGAGGGATGGGTGGAGGTGCAAGATAAGTTGGTGTGGGTAAGGATGTGTAGAAGCAGGGTAGGGAAGACAGAGTGATGGGGATGTGATGAGTGGCACAGCAGGATGAGGTTGAGTGTGGCTTTGTACTAACGTTTTGTGATCTACTGAGATCATTGAAAGGTTTGCACCACTGCAGCCTGGTCCTCCTGACAACATCCCTGCTTGTGTCCTCCTGTGCAATGTGCAACCAGGCTGTGTTGGTCTCCTAGGGAGGTCTCTTCCGCCCATTGTAAGGGAAGAGAACCTCTCTGCGTGCTGTGACACCCTCCATAAGCATATGGAGGGAGTCATGGGAGAGCCTGGGTGCAGCCCTGCACCTTTGTGTAGTGTTTGTCAGTGTTTGCAGCACCTCAATGCTGTAGAACACTGACAGGACAACTGTCAAAAGAAAGTTGCGCTTGGTCCCTTTAAGGAAACCGGCTGATGATGGCCATCAAATGACATCATCAGACCCGCTTCCTTCAATTGGCCGGGAAATGCGCTGGGCGGGCTTAACAAGCCCAATCAGGGGAAAGTCATTTCGGAGGCCGGGTTGGAGCCAGCAGCGGGGCCGCGACCCACCACTGGCGTCGCCCACCACGGACCCACCGAGGTAGGGAAAATCGCGACCTAAGTTTCTAATGGGTTGAGGTTCACAACTCAAAACTGACCGTAGTTAGGTATCAAACTATCAGTCTTAGAGATAGAAAGAAAAGAAAGACTTGCATTTATATAGCGCCTTTCATGACCACCGGACGTCCAAAGCACTTTACAGCCAATGAAGTACTTTTTGAAGTGTAGTCACTGTTGTAATGCCATATGGAAGGCTGGTATGGAAAGTGGGTGAAAGCATATTGGTACTGAAGGGGCTGCTCTTCAGACATTGGAGTTAATGTACATTGGGTTGTTTAGAGGGTCCTTCATTTTACACTATATCTAGAAATGTTTGATATATGTTCAGAGGGTGTTAAAACTAGAAAATTTCCCATTTCCTAGCACTGATATCTTTTACCTAGATGAGCAACAAAAGGATCTTACAATACAGTAATTGAAATTTAAAAAAACTTTGAAATGCTGTTGTAAACAGTAGGGATCCCTGCACAGTACAGTCACGGTGTGTAAGCTTGTTTTTTCTACTGATCTATAAAATTTGTTTGGAATGGTTGCATAGAATTATTGCTGTCACCCCTCAAGGTGATATTTGAGTTTTTATTCATTTTATAAATGCACTGTTCAATCTGTTACTGAATCATACAGATCTGGAAGCCTACTGCTTTAATTATTGGATCAGCTGACCTCAGTTGAGGCAAATACGGCTATACTACAATTGGCCTCAGTTTCCCTAAGCTAGGGAAAGAAATAAAACCTCAATGTTCATACTCCTCGTCTCTATGCAGCGATTGCTACTGGAAAGTGTACTGTGTGAATGGCGGGTAAGGTAACATCAAGCTTTGCAGTGATGCACCTCACTGTCAAATGAGTTACTGACTGTCTCCTCTCACAGATGAAAAATGGCCAATTGGCTAAGATAACGGAGAATGGTCAGGGCCTGTGAACCATACCCTGCATACATCAGTGCCTTGAGGGGAAAAAGTTGGGAATGTTAAAAAAAAAAAAATCAAATATAATGCAATTTTACTGTGCCTCTAAAAAGAATTGGTGCTATTTTTTGATAGTGTTATGACAAAAACATTTTATCACATTTCTTCACTGACAGAACAATAGTAGTTCAGCTATTAAACTAATGCACTGTAACAGGTGTAACACAGAAACAACTCACTGGCTATTCTCATGCTACTTTAACTGGGAAGATTTTGACTTTTTGTAACAGTGTAAAATGGATGATAGCTAATTGACACCCCGTTTTACATACCTTCAACAAAATTTGGGAGCAATGTAAAACGGGCTACCGATTCGTTATCACCCGTTTACACTATCGCACAAGGTTAAAATCTACACCCCCTCCCCGTGTTCTGTATGCCTCTATTAGCTCGATCATTGCAATGTGTCCCTGTTCAGATCATTGGCTCTGATATTTTCAAGAACCATTTCAATACATAGAATCATAATCATTATTTATTCTTTTAAGGCATGTTAATTAATTAGTTCAACATTTAATTGGTGTTGTGTGAGGAGAGGAAATTAGCCATGACAAACCAGCAGCTGTGGTGTCCAGCTTAATAAAGGGCCCTTGTGCTTTGCTTTGTTTGATGAAGAAACAGCCTTTAAATGAAGGCAGACTATTGGAGTAGCAGTTCGAATACACGTTGAACCACTCTTGATTGGAATATAAATGAGGTCCTAATGAAATAAATTATTGGGCCAGAATTTGCTGGCACAATTACAGCGAGTTTAATGCACACAGCATTATTGGTTTGTAAAGCATCTACGAATGTGAGTTGTGAATCGCCACAAATTGTTGGCCAAATTTCGTCGCTCCGCTATTAGCCTCGCAAAATTGACACCGTCAACCTCCCTGAGAGTTTCAAGAAATTGCTGCATTTGTGCATTAATTACCACAGAAAGTTAGGGCTGGTGCTTAACATTGTAAGGACCCGTTTAATGAAAAGATTGATGTTTCTGCAATGTCACTCAACCTCTCCCACCCAGAAAGGCATGAATTGATTTCTGTGGAGTCTCATTCCTGCAGCTTTAAGTAAAGCTAACCTCACTCAAACATCACAAACATCAGCCCCTTGCTGAGCGCACAGCCTGTCAGCAGTGCATTCAGTGCTAGGCTGTGCACTACAACCATTATAATTAGCAGGTAGCATGAAGTTGACGTGCTGCCTGCGCTCCTTGAATGGGCGTTGACATATCGCACATCATGGTGCCTGCACCCGTTTTTCAATGCTATGAAATTTCACCTCCAGAATCACTAATGTTAATGTCCTTTGGTCGTGTTAGCTTAGAACCAGAGCCACAAGCTTGAAGGCTAACAGTAGATTAAATTACAATGGGCCAGATTTTGCTGAAAAAATGATGGTGTCAACACACGGCATTATTAATGCACAAATCGGCCAGCAACTTTTAGCGAGGTAGAGATACCTCGTGAATTGCAAACTGCCACAAATTGCTGGCCGATTTGTGTATTAATAATGGCATGTGTTGACACCCTGTCGAATCTATGAATAGAGATCAGCCTCAAAACCTAAGTAAAACTTCAAATAATTTTTTTTTTAATCACATTTTTAAAAGAACTATAAATTACATAAATTAACTATTTTAAACAAAAATTTAAATTTTTGAAAAAGTTAATTAAAGTTTTTAACGGGGCTAAAAATAAACTTACCTTTCTTTAAAGTATTTTAAAATGATAAACCTGTGGAAAAATGTTTTAATTTTACTTAATTAACCTCTTACCTTGTTAAAAGCAGGCCTTGCGCCTGCTTTTTTCACGCGCAGCTGCTAGGGACTTACCCGCACGGAGAAACCTGTAAAAAAAAAAATCAGAAGTTCCGGGTCTACGCGCTGCCTCTCCGGTGCATGCGTTTGACCTCCGAACTCCTTCCTTCAAGGGAACGGAAGTTCCGGTTTCCAGCACATGTGCAGTGCATGTACAAAACCGGCACTTCCATTGGCCTTACGGGTGAGTACACAGCGCGTACTCACCCGTGGGGACCTGAATTTCTGGCCCTATGTCTTGATCAACACCTTTAAAATAAAACTTGAAAACTATCTAGTTATTGTAATAAGTATAGTTCTGGATGTTTGAATGTTGTGAGGAGCAGGCTGGTTCCTATGCCGCTGGGTCTGCAGAGAATATCATGGGCCAAGGAAAGGAAACCACCGACAATGAATAATGTAGGATGTGAGGCTGGATGGATGTTTTGATGTATTGTAAATTTACTCAATTTATCTTGGGTGGAAACAGCATGACACTTGCAAAATCTTTCCTCCAGGAATGGGTGAATAGAGTCCATGATATAGTAGATCATTTGTAGTCTATGAAAGGAATAGGTTTGCTGGGCTTTTTTTGTTCCATGCTTTCCTGTATCTCATGATGAGCTGCTGCTTCAAGGTGCGCGGTGTAGGTTGACTCACCCTCCAAATTTCTGCCCTTCGCTCACTACCTTTTATTCTACAGTTTTTCTGAGAGCAGGACTTAGCCACATTCTACCATTTCATAGCATCAGAAGCTAGTGCACCAACGCATAAATCAAATACAAACTGGCATTCTGTTCATATTGGTACCTGTTTGCCACCCAACATACTATACAAAGCAAAAACTAGCAATAGGACTCAGGTGATGTGGAATTTGAGGCTGTGCTATTACACCTGATTGGTCCCCAAATGTAGACTGCAGCCAAGAATTAGAATTAAAATATTCAAAAAACTCGAACCAATAATATGGGTAGTGTGACATTGCAATTTACATGATCTATTGAACCTTAGAATTTCAATGTCGAAAGACATTGCATTAATATTTACCCTAGAGCTTTTTCCAACTAGACCAGCTAGGCCGAGGCTGTTATGTAACTCTCAAATGTAAAATTAACACAGTGTCCTCAGTAGTTAATTCTAATTTTCTACTAATATTAATCATATTAAAAATAACTTTACTTAGAACATGCAATCTTATTTTCATATAAAATCAAAAATTACTTCTGTCTTTTAAATTATGTTAACTTTTATAATTTTTTGTTTTGAGTCAACCATATGTGAAAAAGAATTTGGCACATTTTAAATGTAGCTTTTCTGGATCCAAACATGAAAATGTTTTTTTTATTTCCTGCGGTCTAGAAGGTTCAATGAATCTTAAGATTGTGAAGAAGCTGGACATTAAAAAAGTGTGATTGGTCATTTCATTGTTAGTTATCACGGCATATTGTTATATAGCATTTATATTTTTAAAAGTCCTATGTTTCTCCCTAACAGTAGAAAGAGAAAGGTATGCTGTTATGCTATATTTAATCTATGTCTTATTAGCCAGAAAAAATTAACAGGAAGCCACGATGAGAGAGAAGAAAAGGCTATAGGAATATTTTATGTACAACATACTTCGCTATCTTTCTTTAAAAAATAAAACAAGGATAAAAAAAGCTATTAAGAGATCGTATTGTAATTTCTGCCTAGTGTAACTTTGCCATTTTGTGTCTGCTACTCGGCTGAGTTACTCCAGTAATACAGGTTACATTAGGAGCTTGAGTTCATCCCAATGTGGCTTCATTCCTTTTAAGCCAATCCAAAACCATCTGAGCTGGGTAGAATCACAAAGAGTGGCTCAAAAGAGGAGCTGAGGTGTGAATGGCAAATCTCCACAAGGCTGAAAATACTGCACAGCAATGAGGAATTATCCTAGCAGGTGCGAGATGTGATTTTATTAGAGAGAGAGATCAGGATGGATTTTGCAGATTCATAGACTTTCCATCTCTTCTAATATAGCAAAAGGAGGTGATCTGTTTGAAATATTCATGCCCTGTTTACAACCAGCAGTTTTATACAGTTCTGTAGTGCAGTAACTTATTTGGAAGAATGTGTTGCACTTCAAGTGGTCACTTGCATTTAGGTAGATAAAATAAGTGAGCATGATTCTAGTTGCTCTGGTACTAATCCAATGTTGAGCATTCTTTTCATCACCATCATACTAATAACCCTTTTAAATAATATTCATGTTATGACAAGTACAATTCTGTTATGCTGCTCACATGGTGCTGGAAATGTAGAGGACCAATTCATTCTCAGCGATAGGATAAATTAAAAACACTCAAGGGAACCTGGACTATAAAGTGGATGTGCTAAGGATTCCATCATTCCCAATTTTCCCCTCCTCCCCTCGTTTACTGGAGGTGGTCACTCATGCTGTGATATGGTTTCCGCCAATATCTTACCCAAATGCACATTCTTCAATGTAAACCTAGACAGTGAGCGTTAGATATTTGATTATGAGGGGCTTAGGTCAACCATGTCCTCACCTAATGTGCACACAGATATTCATGCATATACACGGTAGATATCACTGGATTTTATTTTTTTCTCACCTCCTTATCCCAGAGATGCTGAGACTCATGATAGGCTTTCCATTACTGTCCTAGCTGAAATTGTCTAACTCAGCACAGCTACGACAACATGTGGTGCCACCCACTGAGCCATCAGAAAAGTGGTGGATGGACTAGGGGTTCTAATATGGGTAAAGGTAACAAAATGCATATTAATAGAGGAAATGTGAAACATTTACACAATGAAGGGTTGTCTATTAACAAAGGTGGAAAATTACATATTTAGATTTGATTGTGACTATTCACTAAATACATTCAGTTTTTATGAAGCTTTTATAAACAATTCTAATCATGCATGAAGATGAATCGCAAAGGTAATTAACTATAAACTGAAGCAATTAACTATAAACTTAACCTTCTAAAGATCAGTGGGTGAGTGTACATTTAGAATATTTTGTGACATTTTAGACATCCTACCTTCAAAAGGACATTGATGCATTTGAGAAGGTTTAATAAGGGGGGGAAAATTTGGTTGCTTTGCACCTCCCGTTAGAGCAACTAGTGCCTGGGCGCGGCGCCGCCAACGCTTCCCGTGAAATTCAGCGGGAGGTTAGCGGCGGCGGTAACAGCGCACCGTGGCGCTGCGCACCACGGCCACGATCTTCGGTAGCATTCCTGACTTACCTGTGGCCAGGGCGACGCTAATTAAAGGTGAGGTGCCGGGCGGCCATTTTTGTTGCTGGCTGCCTGCCAGAACCTGCCCCGTTGCCGTCCAGCACCTGCCCTCGTTGCCGTCCCTGGCCTCCAGACCAGCCCCCCTGCGGAGTGCTGGCTGCACTCCGTGAGCCCGTCACTTCTCTTGAGTGCCGTGCTCTTTTGCTGGCACTCTGATCCCTGGTGGCCCAGCTGGGCCCCGGGTTGCGCTGCGCAAGGCCCCTCCCGCTTCCCTCTTGGGGCACTACCGATGAATTTCGGCCGCGAGGGCGCTAAAAGTACGCCCCGACGAAGTTAGCGCCCCAAAGGGGTATGACTCAATTTTTCCCTGTGGCTTCTTTGACTTAGAGTTCTAAATTACACAGAGAGTTAGAGGTTTAACTTGTTTTCATTGGAATAACAACAATGGAAGGTGCATAATTAAGGTCTTTAGAATGCTAAGATAATATAGATTAAAATAGACTATTTACTTTGGATGGAGCACAGAGCTAGAGGAATACAAACCCTTAAGCCTCAAATTAGACTAGGTATAAGTTTCTTTACTCTCTCTCTGAGTAATGGAAATGTGGAATAAACCCCCAGAAAAGCAGTTAATGCCGTGTTAAGTCCTTTTAAAGGGGGAGTGAATAAAAATATAGTTGGGAATGACACTGAATGTTATAAGGTAACAAAGATGTTCCAATACCTTTTGGGACATGATGACTATTATAATACATGCTTTCCCCCATACTCTGTACTCAAGCACACAGTAAAACGGCAGTTTCTACAAGCAGATATGCACCTCTGAAACTGAAACTTGCAACATTATGTGTGACTTGAATGGGATAGTATGTTGCATCACTTAATTCCTTTCACCATGGTATGATGCAGCAGAGATTATGCAGACTGCCCACTACATTCCTCTGTCCATTTCAAAAAGTAAAACAGAAATGTCAGACCATTATATTCAGGCTAAAACTAATGGTCAAATTTATTTACAAGCAAGTTCATTAAATGGCACCAATGCAGAGCAAGAAACTACCAGCACAAAACTTTGAGCTAGAAATTCGCCTCCTTTGCGCCTCCCGTTAGCACCTCCGGGGGTCGATAACGGGGCGCTACCGTCTTTGTGATCGGGTGCGGCGAGAGTACCAAAGCCCGTGAAATTCCCGACAAGGTTTGCGGTGGCAGTAACCCCTAGCGCCACGATCTCCTACGCCTGGAGATCGTGATGTCATCGTGCTGCGCATCGCCCCAGTAGTGCCCCGGACCTGAAATTCGGTTCCGCCCCCTGCAGCATCGCCGGGCGACAACACCGACAGCTGCAGGAAGCGTTGTCAGGGAGGCTGGCCGCTTGGGGAGTGGTATTTAAAGGTGATGATGGTTGCGTGAAAAAAAAAAATTCTTTATGCCTTACGTCCATTTTTCAGCATTTTCTTTGGCCTTGATCGATCAGCTCTGCACTCTGCTAGAGTGCTTGGGGCTGATTGTGTCGGATCGCGGCTGCTTTCGGCGATGAGGGATCTCGTTTCAATGCTGAGCCTGCAGCGATGGCCCTTCCCTTTAAGGGAGAGAAGGAGCCTCCGTTCCTGGCAGCACTGCACTCGACATTGGGCAGCGCTGCACCGCTACCACCCTATTTCCAGCTTTAGTACACCAAGGGAAGTGGTAGCACTTGATTTAGTGCTCCACTTCCTTCCTGGAGCGCTAACAGCCAATTTACTGGAAGCTCACAATCATTAGTGCCTGGCGCTAATTTTTCAAAATTTCAAAAGTTAGCGCCCCAAATTGAATTGCTCCCCCTTAGTACCTAAACTATTTCAAAACAATAAAGAGTGTTAAATCTTCAGGGGGAAAAATTGGGTTGCGCCCCCATTCACTGGTAGCACCCCAAGAGGGAGGCGGGGCACTACTGGAAGCACCCCGCCTCCCTCTTGGGGCACTGCAAGTGAATATCACAGTGCTACATGGCGCTGCAGGCCTTTCTCTCCTTATTAAAGGGGAGGGGCCTAGCACAATGTGACCCGGGGCCCAGCTGGGCCACCAGGGATCGGACTGCCGGCAAAAGAGCCCGGCACTCAAGAGATGTGCCGGGCTTACGGAGCGCAGCCAGCACCCCGCGGAGGGGGGGAGGTGGCTGCACAGGAGGCCGGGGACAGCAACGGGGGCAGGTACTGGCAGACGGCCAGCAAGAAAAATTGCCGCCCAGCACCTTCCCTTTAATTTGCACCGCCCTGGCCACAGGTAGGCCCCCCTGACCCTGTTGGACATAGCATCCGGCGGTAAGTCAAGGGGCGCGACTGAAGATTGCAGCCGGGGCATGAGCGGTGTACTACGCATGGTAATGACGTCATCGCCAGAGGCGCAGCACCGCCGGGCGCTAACGGTTACCGCCTCCGCTAACCTCCCGCTGAATTTTGAGGGAGGCGTAGCGGCGCCACGCCCAGGCGCTGGTTCCTTCGCACTCCGTTAGCACCCTCTTAGGGCACTAACGGGAGGTGCAAATCAACCGTATTTTTTCCCCTCAGAATTTAATGGCAGGGCCTGATTTGCATGGGAAGCCTCTGTTTCCTGCCCGCAGCCAGCCAGATGGAGAGGCTGGCTGGCTCTGGGCGGGTAGGCCTGCAGTATTAGACAGCAGAGAGGAGGGAGGGATCGTGTGGGGGCCGGGGGGCAGCCGGAGGAACACAGGGGCAAGCAGAGGGGTCTGAAGAGGATCGGGGGCCAGAGGAGCATGGTGGGGGGGAGGCGCAAAGAGGATCAGAGACCGGGTGGCAGGGGGCAGCCGGAGGAGCATGGGGGGGGGGGTTGGTCCGAAGAGGATTGGGGGCCGGGGAGAGGCAGGAGGACCATGGGGGTGGGAGGTCATTGAAGGATCGGGGGCCGGGACCAGCACGGAGTGTGGGGGTGGATCTGAAGTGATCATGGGCCGGGAGGAGCACGGGGTGGGCTGGAGGAGTGTGGGGGGTGGTGGGGTGTCAGCAAAGAGCAGCGGCCAGAGGAGCAGGGGTTGCCGGAGGAGTTTGGGCTGGAGAGGCCTCGTGGGGGGAACCAGAGGTCTGTGGTGGGAGGGGGGCGGGGTTCGGTGGCCTGGGGGGGGGATCGGCGGCCTGGGGGGGGGATTGGCGGCCTGGGGGGGATCTCTGATTGTGGGGGGTGGGTGAGGCTGTGACCCTGGATCCAAGTGTAAGGTGTAAAGGCACTTGCCTCCTGGATCCAGCAGTCCTCGTCTTGCATTAGCAGGCGGGTTTCACGAGGCCTGCGAAACCCGACCAACTAAAATTAATTTCAAAATGGAGGTTTAAAAAAAAGGCTTCCACCCTCATTATAATATTTACTAGACAACCCGCCTCCTGGGAGCGGATTGGCTACCTGCCCCATCCCGCCTTCGTTAAAACTGGAAGTGGAATGTTGGAGGCGAGTTCAGGTCGGGATTCAACTTTTTAAAACTTTAACCTCCCACACGCCCCCAACACACAAAATTCCCCGGGGTGTGGTGGGGAGGGGGTGGGGGGTGGGGGGCGGGGGGGGTGCGGTTTGCCACCTCTCTGCTGGGAGGCGGGTTAGCAATTTTAATATTATAATGAGGCCTGAAGCCTCTGCTTCCTTCCAGCCCCCCAAACTCCCCCACCATCAGCTTGCCCCTCTCTGGGGTCAGGGATCTGATCGCCCCCCCCACCCCAGGGATCAGACCCCCACCGGGCCTGGACCACCCTCCCCCCTCCCCCCCCCCCGGCGACTCAGCCCTGGGGTCAGTGATCAGACCCCTCCCAGGGATTGAGCTCACCACCCCCCCCCCGAGATCAGGGATCGGACCTCCTCTCTGGGCTTGGACCCCCCCACACCATCCTGGGCCCAGCACTTACCTGGTCCTGCAGCCTCCTTCTCCACATTCCCTGCATGACTGGAAGTCAGCCTGTCAATCAGGCTGACTTCCAGGTGGGGAACTCGCCCCTGACATCACACACACACGGTGGAGAGCATGCCAGGATCCCGCTGTCTCCCAGGTCCCCCCACACCGTGCGGGTGGGACATGGGAAAATCCAGCCCATGATGTTTGGCTGAAGCAAACATGGCCTAAATAGTTTCTGACAGGCAGGTCTGGCAATGCCTTGATTTTAAAATTCTCATCCTTGTTTTCAAATGCCTTCATGGCCTCGCCCCTCACTTTCTCTATAACCTCCTGCAGTCCTACAACCACGGATGCTCAATGTGGGGAACTAGCACAAAGGGGACTGGGGTCTTGCATTCAAGCTGTACACTAGGTTCAATAAGCCCCGTACTTTCCCTTCCTGCTGCTATTGTGACACATCTTCAGGTAGTGCTAGCTGCACCTCAAAAATGAGGCTGGTGCACGGATGAGACTCTGTTTGTCCTCTCAGGTGGACATGGAAGATACCATGACACTATTTAAAGAAGAGCAGGAGAGGTCTCCTGGTGCCCTGGCCAACATTTATCCCTCAATCAACACCACTTAAAAAAGGGATTATCTGGTCATTTATTTCATTACTGTTTGTGGAAACTTACTGGGCTAGATTTTCAGTATAGACAGTTTTGGGGCGCTAACCTTAGCGCCCGCCCGAAGTTAGCGCCCGCCCCAAAGTAGCGCCCCGTTGCCGGAAATTCAGTGGCTTCGCCCTAAGAGAGTGGTGGAGCGCTAAAAGAGGCGTTCCACTCCTACCTTTAGGCGCTAAGCCGGCGGTCCAGAGGGATAGCGCCCAGGCGGGGCGCAGCACGGGTGCGGTCATTTTTGCACTGACAGCAGACCCCGTGGTGCCGACCAGCTCTTAAAGGGGGAAGGGACGAATTGGTCTGCTGCCACGCCCTGCACACTGCAGCCTTGCAAAGAGGCCTCAACACTGCTGCTCAGCCCCAGGGAGTCATGGCAACGCCAGAGAAGGCCCGTCAGCGTGCCCTGCGCTTCTCAGAGGGTGATCTGGACATAATGGTCACAGCTCTGGAGGTGAGGCGCAAGATCTTGTTTCCAGAGAGTGGGAGGAATCCAACCCACCATGACTACACCAAAGCCTGGAAGCAGATCGCCCAGAGGGTGACGTTCACCGGCGAGGCCCCCAGGACCCACAAACAATGCCGTAAGAAATACAACGATCTGACCAGGATTGTGAAGGTGAGTAGCCTTTCCAGTCTCCTCCTCATTCTTGCATGTACACCTGACATGATGGCCAAAGGGACCTGAAAGTCCTATTGGCCAGCCCTCAGCCAGCAGCATTGGGACAGTCATGAGCATCAAATGGCCATTCGGCACTCTACACTTTGGCCAAGCTATTCCACCATGGGAGGCAGTGCACACTACATCAGGGCTTCACTCTGTCCAAGCTATTCCACCATGGGAGGCAGTGCACACTACATCAGGGCTTCACTCTGTCCAAGCTATTCCACCATGGGAAGCAGTGCACACTACATCAGGGCTTCACTCTGTCCAAGCTATTCCACCATGGGAGGCAGTGCACACTACATCAGGGCTTCACTGCGCACTTACAGCCCGTCCTTTCTCTTGCAGGCTAAAGTAGCGTTTAATCGCCAGGCCCGTGCCAGGGGTGGCCGCGCCAAGCTGCAGAAGCTCACTCGGCTGGAGGAGCGCGTGTGTGTGCTCATGGGAGCCCGTGTGATTGTCCCCACAGCGTGCGGTGTATCCGACCCTCCACTGCCCAGCAATGGTAAGGACCTCGCCTTTTGGCCCTCTCGCGTCGCACTGGCCCATCCGAGCTACCTCCTTTGCCACTGTCCCACCAATGCGCTGAATCCCACCAGTCCTAACTCCCTCGCTGATGCCGTCTCCTCACTCTGAAGCTACTCTTGTGCATTCCTGCTTTCAGCTGGTGACGACCAGGACCCTGAAGCTGCCAGTGACAGCACCTCCGACCAGGAGGAGGAGGAGGAGCAAGCCGGACCTTCGGGGGAACAGTCACGTCCCGCAGGAGAGGAGGAAATGCTTGACACCTCCTCACTGGACGAGTGCCTGGAGGAACTGTCGCAGGGCAATGCAGCTTCTGGGACCAGTGGCGTCCAGCCACCCAGCAGCCGTGCGCGTGGCCCGCGGCCTTCCCCCCAAAGGGGGGAAGGATCAGAGGGGAGTGCTGCTGCTCGGCACACTCGCTGTCACCAACGCGGCAAGGGTCCCCTAGTTCGGCCCCCTCCTCCCCAGCGGGAGAGTCGCGACTCCAGTCCGGACACCTTCACTTCGGAGGAGGTGCGGAAGCTGGATAAGATGGCCGACGACTCGGACCGGCGCCACACGGAGCTCATGAGCGTGGTGGGGCGCATGCCTGAGGCCATCGAGTCGCTGGCGACCAGTGTGCGCGAGTTCGGGGCAGCAACTGCCGCGAGTGGCCGCATGCTGACTGATGCCGTCAAGACCCTGGCGGATGTGATGCGCACGCACACCAGGACCACAGGGCCACTCACTGCTGCCACACGCGCTGTCTCAGGCAGGCATCGCCAGGGCAGGCGCCGCGCTGGACCATCCCAGCAAGCCGCCCGTCGGCTGATTGCTGCGGATCCTGCAGTGCGGGCCCGGCCGAGTGCCACCGCGCCACAGCACCAGCCAGCGCATCCCAGACGCCAGCTGGCCCACATTGCGCCATCCGTCACCGCCATTCCCCCTCTGGGGCGTCAACGGCAAGCGGCTGCAGCTGATGGTGGCCAGGCTCAGGTGCGCCACTCAGCAGACGGCCCCTCGAGGCCCAAACGCCGTGTAGGCCGCCCCCCAGCGGCATCTGGCGGAAGGGCATCTGAGCCTCAGGCGCCTTCCCCCAGCCTCGCAGCAGCCACTGGGCAGAGCTTGCGAAGGAGCAGCAGGCAGGGCAGGGGAGGCAAAATGCTGGCCAAGGTCTCGCCCTCGCGGGCCACTCAGTAGAGGGTGTGGCCAGCTTTCCTTTAATATGGCGGTGGCCATCTTTATTTTGCCCATGGTTGTGCTTTTGGAGGGCTTATTTTTTGCGTTAGGCCGACGTTGAGGCCCGGTTTGAATAAAGGTGGAGTGGCTCCTCCCCAGTTTGTGGGAGTGAGTCGTTTGTTGGGCTTTTTGTGGGGCCCGTTTATTGTTTTTGGGGATTCATGTGGGAAGGGCTTTTCATTTTTGTGCAATAAAAAATTATCTTTATTCATGCAGTCTCCATGGTTGTTCTTCTTAGTGTTTGTTGGCTTCGCCGGCTGAGGGCTTGCAGAGCGGCTGCATTCATCTTCCCTCATGGCCCCTGGCCATTCCCTGACAGGGGGCTTAGAAGTACCGTGTAATAAGGTGGCGTCGTGCGGCCCTTGGCCCTGGTCGCTCCCTCCTGGGAACGTACTCCTGCTCCTCCTCCTCCTCCTCATGCTCCTCCTGCTCCTCCTCCTGAGGTGCTGGTCCAACGTCAGGTGGCAGTGCCTGAGTCCTGCGGATAGCCAGGTTGTGTAGCATGCAGCAAACCACCACAAATTGGGAGACCCGGTCCGGCGAATACTGGAGAGCTCCTCCGGAGCGATCAAGGCAGCGGAACCGCTGCTTGAGGACCCCAATAGTTAGCTCAATGATGTTGCGGGTGGTTTGATGGCTCTCGTTGTAGGCCTCTTCAGCAGCGGTCCTGGGCGCGCGGAGCGGGGTCATGAGCCAGGTGCACAAAGGATAGCCTTTGTCCCCGATGAGCCATCCTCTTGGGGAAGGCTGTGCCTGGAACATGTCATGCACAGTTCTCTGCCGCAGGATAAAGGCATCGTGGCTGCTGCCTGGGAAGTTGGCATTGACTGCCATGATGCGCTGCTTGTGGTCACATACCAGCTGCACATTCAGAGAATGGTAGCCCTTCCTGTTGCGATACTGCTCGCCATGCTCCAGAGGGGCCCGCAAAGCCACATGCGTACAGTCAATGGCGCCCTGCACCAAGGGGAATTCCCCGAGTCTGGCAAATCCCAATGCGCGCTGATGCTGGCTCTCGAGGGCCATGGGGAAGGAGATGAATTGGCTTCTCCTTCTGAACAGTGCTTCGGTCACGTGGCGGATGCAGCGATGCGCGCCATACTGGGAGATGTTTGCTATGTCCCCAGCAGCGTATTGGAAGGAGCCGGTGGCATAGAAGTTCAATGCCACCGTCACCTTCACTTCCACCGACAGAGACGTCCTGCACCTGAGCTTTGGCCGCAGATCTCGGCGAAGCAGGTGGCAGATCTCTGCAATCACCTCCTTTCGGAATCGGAGCCTTCTAACACATCGCGCGGCACTCATGTTTAGGTAGGAGCGCTGCTGGCGGTATAGCCTGACTGGGTAAGGCCTACGTGGCCGACGCCTGTAGCCCCCTCTGCCTCTAGCCAGGGCTGCCCCTCTCACAATGCGTCTGCGAGCCCTACGGACATGGCGCTGCAGCTGCGCGTTGGCACCCCATGCAGCCCCCATCAAATCCTGGCAAACAGTCTAATTTCCAAATGGCCACTTGCAGCGCTATTGCCTGAGTCCAAAAATACCTGGCTCTTGCTGCTTGAAACCAGTTAGCTATCCTCCTTGTTGTGTCTCCAGAAATGCGTTGCACAAGACTGTTTTCTGAAAAAAGGATGGCCTTTATACTGGAGAGGACGTTCCCTTTAATTAGCGCCCCCCGGGGCCCGCGCTGGTTGTGTTGCGTTCCTTTTTCCAAACGCTCCGGCCGCCCGCCGCACAATGGGGCGGTCCGACTGAAGTTTGGAATCGGGGCGGCCAAAGGGCGTTGCACGAGGATGTGACGTCATTTTCTGCGCGCGCATCCGGGCGGGCGCTAAACTTTGCGCCGGCACTAACGGGCAACTTAATTTGGGGCGGGGCGCAAACTGCGCTGCGCCCGGGCGCTACACGCATAGCGCCCGGAAATCACTTCTCTTAAGGCGCTAACTGCTGGCGCAAGCGACTGAAAATCTAGCCCACTGTGTGTAAATTTGCTGCCACATTTGCCCATAGTACAGCAGTGACTACACTTTAAAAATACTTAATTGGCTGTGAAGTGCTTTGGTCTGTATGTGAAAGGTGCTATATAAATGCAAGTTTTTTTCGTACTTTATTCAATTGACCGACATTTCCTATTCAGTGTTAACTGGCTCCATGCCAGTCTCCACACCTCATATTTCAGATTTCCAGCATCCACAGTATTTTGCTTTTGTAACATAAATAGCTCTTGCGCAATGGACTGAAGCTTTTCAAGAGTTTAAAAGCTGCCAGGCTTGTTTCATTACTTATAATGTATAAAACAGCTCAAAAATTATTCCAAAACTGTGGTAGTTTAGTGCAACAAAAGCCAATTATTTGTGTGGTGTGCATGCACATTGAACCATGTGGACGTTATAACTAAAATATTTTCATTTATATTTGCTGTATTTAATTACCTGTTGGATGTGTTAGCCCTCTGGAACATTCAAAAGGAACTTAGTGATGTATTAATAATTCAGTTGTATGGCATTTGATTGCTTTTTAATTTACAATATGAAAGTCACCATCAAAAGACTTGTGGTCTGTTTAACAATGCTTGCCATTGGCTATTAGTGTACTCTAGAGCCTGTTCATCCATTGGAATATTCCTGAGAAATGTGCAGTGGTTGTTGAGTTACATCCCCTAACGATAATCACCTTTGTCCCTACCCCCGATCCACTTACTGTACTGGGGACTGTTCCCGCAGGTCCCTGCTGGCTGCCTCCTGCCGTGCTTGTCCCACTCCTGCCTGCAGGCCTCACGTCATTAATGCTGGGTATGATTGGGAGTTGGGCCTGGTATATTTAAATGAGGCCCTGGAGTTAAAATGACCCGGGCTCACGTTGCCAAGCTAGGGTGAGCCATACGCTCGCCCCGTCAACCCTATACTCACCGCTCGCCTGGTCTATACTTTCTTATTTGCTTTAACAGTAGTTAGTTATGGTTTCTGAGAACTATTGTCCCTGTCTCTTTTATATATGTCTGAAATAGAACACATTTAAATTGGAAAATTGTAATAATTTGGTCCCAATTTTTGCTGATTACCATGTAGGTAAAAAATACATTTAATTTTATGTATGGAATCCTTCCTGAACAGTATCTCTGAGGTTCTCCTTTAAATAATTACTTTCCTTCTGTCACACTATATTTTATTGTTCCTCTCTTTCTCCCCCCTCAAAAACCATATACTATTCCCTGACGGAGAGGGTAGGCAGGAGACCTATACATGAGTTTCTGTCGATGCCACTCTGTAACCAGATACTAGGAAGTGTACAGGTGTGCGTTGATCAATTTTCCCTTCTTCCTGTGGGGAAGTGGCCTGCTTAATCTTTGACCCTGCAGGCCAGCTGCCGCTTTCCACCCGAAATGGGCGAGCAGCTGACCACTGGCATTCAAATGAGGCCTGCCAGTTAAAAGCTCCCACTGGGAGCTAAAACCATCCCCACTGTTTAAGTAATTGCATTGTGGCCTGGATTTTAACTGCCAGCAGGTTTCAGACAGGAAATCGTGCTGGCGAGTTAATTTTCCGCTTACTCGAGGCAAGATGAGACTCAAGGCGAAAGCGGAAGCTTCACTGACTTTGTGCCTGTTTCAGGTAGATGTCGAAGATCACCCCTTTGATATTGAGTTGGGGAGATGTAAAGTGAAATGCCAGAGATCAATGCTGGGCACCTACTGATTCCAATCCATATAATTTATCTCGATACAGAAACACACTGGCCGCAATCTTACCTTTCGGTGTGAGTTGGGAGCGGGTCAGCTGCCTTTCGGGTTCCAATCCCGCCCCCAACAATGCCCGATGCACAGACGTAATTTTACATCAATTGGCCTTGTTAAGCCCGCCCTGCAGGCTTGCCGGCCAATTAAGAGAAAGCCGGTGTCAGATGTTGTCAGTTGATGCGTGTCCTCTGCCGGTTTTCTTAAAGGGGACATGCACATTTTTTTTGACAGATGATTTTTCAGTGTTTGACAGCATTGAGGTGCTGCAAACACTGACAATCACTGTACAAAGGTGAGCCCTTTCACCCAGGCTCTCCAGTGACTCTCTCAGGATAAAACAGATGGCAGCTGCAGGTGAGGTTACAGAAGCAATCTGTCACTGGTGAGAGAGGTTCTCCCAATGAGGTGGGACTACACAAACACTTCAAACCTTGTTACCTACGGAGAAGTCTAAATACATTAAAAATGATTTCCCCAACATTTTCTTACCTCTGAAACTCACCAGTGTCCCATTAGATCCTTCACCCCACTTCTGCAGCTGTCATCAATGCGCAAACCTTACAGTAGACACACAGCATGCCACACTTACCCTGGTGTGGTGTCTGGACATCGGGTAGCCTGCAGTCGACCTGTCAAAATTGAAAAAAGCCTCCTAACTACCTGTTAACAGGCAGTTAAGTGCCTATAATCCTCTTCATGCCGCTAGATGTTGGGCCCCTGCGCAAATCGGGGACCCGACATTTGGGAAGATTGTATGGAGGTGGTTTGACAGTGGGTTCCAAACCCGCTGTCAATCTTTGCAATTTTGCCAGCAGTCCTGCCTCCAAACCCACCCCCTGAGCGCTGGCAAAATTCCCCTCACAGTATGTTGGTCAATTTGCAAATGATGCTAAACTGGATGGAGAGGGAACAGTAGAAACAGATAAAGCAGCTGAGGAATTACAGAAGGATCTAGATAGTATTTGGAAGTGGGCAGAACAATGGCAGATGAAACTCAATACAAATAACTGCAAGGTCTTACAAATTGGAAGAAAAAATGGGAAACACAACGAGTGGTGTTGACCTAGCTCGGAGACGGCTGGAAGTGACTTTACATTGACTATGTCATTATTAAGCAGCAATTACCAAAGCAAGCAGAATGTTGAACTATTTGAAAAATCAGAAGAAGCTGTGTAGTGATCTGCACCTTCAATTCTTGTCATCAAAACATAAGAAAAAGATCCAAGCTCTGAAATGGTACAAAGAAGGCTGATCCCTAGAATCGGAGGAACGAGTTATAATGACATTTTGCATAAATGTGGACTCTTTAGCCTTAAAGGGAGGCTTATAAGAGGAAACACTAGATCACTCCTCAATCTTCTACATTCAAGGGAATACAAGCCAAGTTTATGCAATCTGTCCTCATAATTTAACCATCTAAAGCCTGTTTCGGAGTTGGTAGAAAATCGTGCTGCTCGATATGTCTTTTTAATAAATGTAGCATCTTTTGCAGCATTAACTCACTTGAGCCACCAAGAAGACATGGCAGAATCTGGTCAAGACTTTCAGAGCAGACTATTCCAGGAGTTGTAGCCCAGCACTGCAGCAGTGTACCATTAAAACATGTATACAGTGTAAATCCCAATTAGCCATTGAAAGCCAGCCCTTGTTTTGCCAACATATAGTTCATAAAAATGAACTACTGATGGCCACTTGATGGGAATGTGTATTTCTTCTGGCTTCATGCATTAAAACTATTTAATGTTTTACCATTCATGATTGTTAGCCGGTGTGGTTGCTATTGTGGTTTGACTCCTGGGTCACCACAGCTATTTATTTTTAGTGTTTATATTTGTTACTGTGGCTATAAAACTGGAACTGATGTAGCATTCTGTACTGAATATAAAACATTGTCATATATTGTAAATCACTCTATAATGACACACATATTTCAAAGTGTGTAGCTTTATTTGCATGTGAGAGTAGGGGAATGTAGGACAATTCCATTAGAGTTAACCTTAGGCATAATAACACTATATTGCATTCCACTACATGATACTGAGGTGTGCACATAACCAAAAGCACATCCAATTTTAAAGCATTATTTTATATTCCATTTTCATTTACCTCAACAATTTAGTTTTCCTGCTTAGTTCTCATTTAATTTATTTATAGTTTCTACAGATCCCCGGGGACTGTGAGATATTTGTCATGCCTACGTATTTGCACTATTGCTCATGATCAATTTTCAGTCCACCGGCCTTATTATAGAGATATATTTATCAAAGCTCATTGTTGGTCTAAAATGACCAGTGTCCATTTTCTTTCTTTTAGTTTTCTCCCTTTACTCCTCTCCTGAAAGTAGTCACTCCTAATGAGATACAGCACTATGGGTGCCAGAAACACCTTGGCACCTTGTCTAAGTTACATTCTTCCATGTGCAAGTCTAATCAGCGAGTGTTGTCAAACAACTGAATACAGGAGACATAATTGAGCTCAATCCCATTCTCACCAAAGGTCCACCCTTTTAACCAGGGACTGCTGGATGTGATTAGAATAGGAACATTGGCCATTCCCTCCCACCCCCATCCGCACCACCCACACCTGTCACTGAAATCAACAAACTCTGCATAGAGCATAATGGGCCTCCTTGGCCCTTTATAGTTCAGTAGCACACCACATGGTGCATTTATCTACAGACACAATCTGGTCAAAGGAGCCCTTAGAGAGCATTACTATCATGTCCTTAACCAATCTCCACACATGTGTACTTTTCAGGAGTCATTGGATAATGATCAGAAGTAGGGGCCCTGGCTGATTTCATTTCCCTCCTCTTTATCCCAGGCAATCTGTGGCCAATTATAGAATCATAGGGGGGAATTTTGCCAGCCCTGGGGAGGCAGGTATGGAGGCGGGGCTGCTGGCAAAATTACAGAAACTGGGAGCGGGTACCCAATCCGCCTCCGTGCCATCTTCCCGGGAGGCGGGTCCCCGACTCATGCAGGGACCCGTCACCTCGAGGCAGGAAGGGGATTACAGCCAATTAACTGCCTGTTAACAGGTAGTTAACAGGCAGTTAAGAGGATTATCCCCATTTCACCCACACAAGTGCGGGCTTCCCGACAGCTGCGAACCTCGCCAGGGTCAGCGAGGCGAGCAGTGGGCCTGCGAGGGTGAGAGGGGTTGAAAAGTGCGCTGTGGAGGTGAGTGATGGGTGCAAGTGTAGAGAGGTAAGTATGGGAGGTGAGTGTAAAGTGTTAGAAAAGGTTTACTTACCTTTGCTTCTTCCTGCAGGCTTCAATCCTTGGGGATCCGGAGGTACCTCATCTCAATGGCAGAGATGACAGAATGGCTGCAGCATTCTCCAATGCAACAGCCATCTGATTTCTGCTGAGGAAAGAGGTTTGGTGAGTCTTCAGTACAAGGACTCACCAAAGAACAGACATTGTCAGTGTTCTTCTCAAAGCTGTCAAACGCTGACAATTCTGAAACGTCATACGCTGCCATCCTCTGTCACCGGCTTTCCCTTAATTGACCTGATAAGCCCGCAGGGCAGGCTTAACAAGGTCAATCAAGGGAAAATAGCGTGGGTTGGCTGGACGTCGTTGAGGCGGGACTGAAATCCGACAACCAGCAGTCCTGCCTCCAACGCGTTCCCATTGATAAAATCCAGCCCACAGAATCATAGAATGGTTACAGCACAGAAGGAGGCCATTCGGCCTGTCGCGGCCGTGCCGGCTCTCTGCAAGAGCACTTCAGCTAGTCCCACAGACCCACCCTTTTCCCTTAGCCCTGCAAATTCTTTTCCTTCAGATACTTATCCAATTCCCTTTTGAAAACCACGATTGAGTGCCTCTACCACCCTTTCAGGCAGTGCATTCCAGATCATAACCACTCGCTGCATAAAAAGTTTTTCCTCATGTCGCCTTTGGTTCTTCTGCCAATCACCTTAAATCTGTGTCCTCTGGTTCTCGACCCTTCCGCCAATGGGAACAATTTCTCTCTATCTACTCTGTCCAGGCCCCTCATGATTTTGAATACCTGTCAAATCTCAACCTTCTCTGCTCTAAGGAGAACAACCCCAGCTTCTCTAGTATATCCATGTAACTGAAGTCCCTCATCCCTGAAATCGTTCTCATAAATCTTTTGTGCACCCTCTCTAAAGCCTTCACATTTTTCCTAAAGTGCGGTCCCCAGAATTGGATACAATACTCCAGTTAAGGCCGAACCAGTGTTTTCTAAAGGTTCATCATAACTTCCTTACTTTTGTACTCTATGGGCTGGGTTTTGCCAGGCCTGAGGAGGCAGGTTTGGAGGCGTGTGAGATGTTAAAATGGCGGGCGGATCCGATCCCGCCTCCAACCCACCTCTGATCAATTTTGCAAAAAGCAGCCTTTCAGACCTTGTTTCCATCCCGCCTCCAAGAGGCAGGATAGGCCCTTAAGGCCCTTAGCAAGCACTTAATTGCCTCTATAATGCCATTTTGAGAGGCCTTTCTAACTTTAACACATTTCCCCCGTGCTGCACGTCTCCTCTGGAACATGCCAGTTAATCCTGGTGGCCTCACAAGTGGATGGCTTACTAACAGCTGCAGCTCCACCATTAAAAAGGACTTTTCAACACTGATCATTTGCAGGTGGCAGAACTTTGTTTTCTCAGGTCTGGGAGATCATTTAACAGGCCTACTCATTGTGGAGGTTTTGAGGCTGAGATCCATCTGTAGTGTGACCTCCTGGGAAACCCCTCTCCCCACCTTGACTGAGCACTTTCTCAACTGAGGTATATACCAGAAGCATGGGAACCATTTATTTCCTTTCCTCCTGGACATCAGATTCGGCCGAAGACCAGCCGCAGCAGCAGAATCCCGAACAGCAGGAGCAACAGCGGGAGCGCCAAGCTGCTGCTCACCCACCTGAAGCTGCACAGGCCAGAAGGCGCCAGCACATGGAAGCCCGTTGGCGCAGGAGATACCCCCAAAACAGGGTCTACAGACAGAGGATCAGCTACCTCAACATGACTGAGCAGCAGTGCCAAAAGAGGCTCAGACTTTCACGAGAGGTAGTTGGTGACAGCTGCGCAATGCTGCAGCAAGACCTGGAGCCCAGAGGAGCGGGTGGACACCCCTTACCAGTTGCCGTCAAAGTCACCACCACACAACTTTTTTGCTTGAGGCTCATTCCAGGGATCAACAGCAGACATCAGCGGCGTCTCCCAGGCAGCCGCACACACTTGCATCATGCAGATAACCGATGTCCTCTTTGCCATCGTGCACAATTACATCAACTTCTCCAAGGATCAAGCAAGTGTAACCATTGGATTTGCTAATCTGGCAGGCTTTCCAAGGGTGCAGGGCGTTGGTGACTGCACACATGTGGCCCTTAAGGCACCCCATCACAATCCAACCACAAGGGCTTCAATTCCCTCAATGTGCAACTGATGTGTGACCACAAGAAGGAAATTTTGCATGTTTGCGCCAAGTACCCTGGCAGTTGCCATGACTCCTTCATCCTGCATCAGTCTAGTGTGCCTCCGCTCTTCAGTCCACCAGACCAACTTTTTGGATGGCTACTTGAAGACAAGGGCTATCCCCTGAAGATGTGGCTAATGACACCGTTGAGAAGGCCATCCAATGAAGCTGAGGAGTGCTACAACTCCAGCCACATTTCCACCAGATCCATAATCAAGCAAACCACCAGCTTGCTGAAGATGCAATTCTGATGCCTTGATAGATCAGGTGGAGCCCTGCAGTACTCAGCAGCCAGGGTCTCCAGAATTGTTGTGGTTTGCTGTGCACTTCACAACATGGCACAGCATCGTAGCTTGCAGATGCCTAAGGTAGAAGTGGCTCATCGCATAGCCTTCTCAGATGAGGAGGAGGGGAGCGACAACGAACAGCTTGCGGAGGCGCATCAACCATCGGCAGCAGCACGCGAGCACATTGCTGCCCGAGATGCAAGGGACGCACTCATCTTGGCCAGATTTTCTTAGCCTACCCAATCAAACACTTTTGCCTCACACCTTCTTACCAGAGCATCGACAATGGCCAAGAACCTGCGGATTCCTATCACTCTGACCACCATACTGACAATTGCAAGTCGCCCTAAGCCCTCAATGTAGAAGTCCCATTTACAAAATGACACCGGCCACAACTTCAACAGTTTGCCATCATGTTTTTTTATCACAAAGTCACAGGTGGCTTTTCGAAATTAAACACAACAGAACACCCAAGTGACTACCCTTGTGACTACTTGTGCTTTATCTTCCTCTTATGCGTGCTCCTACATGGTGCTTCCCCTGTGGCTTGAGCAGATGCGGAGGCCCCTTGCTCACTTTCTTGCTGCTTCTGCCTCAACACCTTTGGCGGGCGGCCTCTGGGGTTACGAGCTGTGAGGGCTTGCCAACAGTCTGCTGCTCCTGCGGCTGTGCAGGGGCTGAGACGCCTATCTCAGTTAGGTGAGGACTCTGATGGGGTTCTGACCAAGGGCTCTGCAGTGGCATGGTCGTGTGAGCGCTTGGAGAGGAGCTCCACTTCCTTGTTCTCTGCCACCAACATCCCTCTCATGGGTCAGCCCCACTTCAGAGCTAGCAAGTGGCTTGACAGTACCTTGCAGCACTTCAGGGGGGCCATGAGGACCCGTTTCTGCACTGGAAGTCCTACTCCAGAGGACTTCCATGAAGGTCTGGTTTCTCTGCTCAATAGCTGACCATCGCTCCTCAAGAGATGTCAGTCTATTCTGAACAATGACCATGTTTTCAATACCCTGGCGACTAAGCTCCTCCAAGGCCGTGGCCATCCTCTCCTCTATGGTAGCCAGCCTTACCACGGAGGTAGCCATCCTTTCCACGGAGGTTGCCATCCTTTCTGTGGCGATGCGTTCATGCGCCAACACCTCCACAAAGGCTCTGCTCATGTTAGCGATGGACTCCTCCATCTTCTCCACACTCGAAGGAAGGTGGGGGGGGGGAGGGAAAGGGGAGGGGGGGAAGGGGAGGGGGGAAAGGGGAGGGGAGGGGGGAAAGAGGGGGGGAAAGGGGAGGGGGTGGAGGGGGGAAAGGGGAGGGGGTGGAGGGGGGAAAGGGGAGGGGGTGGAGGGGGGAGAGGAGGGGGAGAGGGGGGGGAGAGGAGGGGAGGGGTGGGGGAGGTGGGGGAAGGAGGGGGGAGAGGGGTGGGGGGAGCCAGCAGACCCTCTCCTCTCTGCCGGCGATGGCTCCGCTGAGCTCTGTGCCGCCCCACGCACTGACATGCCGAGCGCAGCGCCCCGGTCAGCCCGAGCCCCGCCCTCCTGAGGCCGGGCCTGAGGCGGCTTGAGACGGCCGATTGCGGCTGGCGAGCCCGGTTGCCGGGGTAACCCTCTCCGCTCCCCCTCCCCTCCCCTCCTGAGCCCTCCTTCCCTCTGGCCACGCTCTGTGTGGAGGTGCGCGTGCGCCGTGCAGCGCAAGCGCGAGGAGCTTGCAGTCAGCCCAGCCAGCCTTTACCAAGATGGCTGGCCGCTGGTTCGGAATCGGGCCCAGCGGGGTGGGTGGGGGTGGGTGGGAGGAGCTTGCCACAAAACAATTGCCTAGGGTCCAGCATGGCTGGCAACAGACGCCCAGGCTTCGAGGCCTACCTGCAAAAACGGGGAAAGGTAGGAAAATTAATGAGATTAGATAAAAGATTTAGAAAGTAATTAACTTTTTTAAAAAACAATGGGCTAGATTTTCAGTTGCTTGCGCCAGCAGTTAGCGCCTTAAGAGAAGTGATTTCCGGGCGCTATGCGTGTAGCGCCCGGGCGCAGCGCAGTTTGCGCCCCGCCCCAAATTAAGTTGCCCGTTAGCGCCGGCGCAAAGTTTAGCGCCCGCCCGGATGCGCGCGCAGAAAATGACGTCACATCCTCGTGCAACGCCCTTTGGCCGCCCCGATTGCAAACTTCAGTCGGACCGCCCCATTGTGCGGCGGGCGGCCGGAGCGTTTGGAAAAAGGAACGCAACACAACCAGCGCGGGCCCCGGGGGGCGCTAATTAAAGGGAACGTCCTCTCCAGTATAAAGGCCATCCTTTTTTCAGAAAACAGTCTTGTGCAACGCATTTCTGGAGACACAACAAGGAGGATAGCTAACTGGTTTCAAGCAGCAAGAGGCAGGTATTTTTGGACTCAGGCAACAGCGCTGCAAGTGGCCATTTGGAAATTAGAGTGTTTGCCAGGATTTGATGGGGGTTGCATGGGGTGCCAACGCGGAGCTGCAGCTCCATGTCCGTAGGGCTCGCAGACGCATTGTGAGAGGGGCAGCCCTGGCTAGAGGCAGAGGGGGCTACAGGCGTCGGCCACGTAGGCCTTACCCAGTCAGGCTATACCGCCAGCAGCGCTCCTACCTAAACATGAGTGCCGCGCGATGTGTTAAAAGGCTCCGATTCCGAAAGGGGGTGATTGCAGAGATCTGCCACCTGCTTCGCCGAGATCTGCGGCCAAAGCTCAGGTGCAGGACGTCTCTGTCGGTGGAAGTGAAGGTGACGGTGGCATTGAACTTCTATGCCACCGGCTCCTTCCAATACGCTGCTGGGGACATAGCAAACATCTCCCAGTACGGCACGCATCGCTGCATCCGCCAGGTGACCGAAGCACTGTTCAGAAGGAGAAGCCAATTCATCTCCTTCCCCATGGCCCTGGAGAGCCAGCATCAGCGCGCATTGGGATTTTCCAGACTCGGGGAATTCCCCTTGGTGCAGGGCGCCATTGACTGTACGCATGTGGCTTTGCGGGCCCCTCTGGAGCATGGCGAGCAGTATCGCAACAGGAAGGGCTACCATTCTCTGAATGTGCAGCTGGTCTGTGACCACAAGCAGCGCATCATGGCAGTCAATGCCAGCTTCCCAGGCAGCAGCCACGATGCCTTTATCCTGCGGCAGAGTACTGTGCATGACATGTTCCAGGCACAGCCTCCCCCAAGAGGATGGCTACTCGGGGACAAAGGCTATCCTTTGTGCACCTGGCTCATGACCCCGCTCCGCGCGCCCAGGACCGCTGCTGAAGAGGCCTACAACGAGAGCCATCAAACCACCCGCAACATCATCGAGCTAACTATTGGGGTCCTCAAGCAGCGGTTCCGCTGCCTTGATCGCTCCGGAGGAGCTCTCCAGTATTCGCCGGACCGGGTCTCCCAATTTGTGGTGGTTTGCTGCATGCTACACAACCTGGCTATCCGCAGGACTCAGGCACTGCCACCTGACGTTGGACCAGCACCTCAGGAGGAGGAGCAGGAGGAGCATGAGGAGGAGGAGGAGGAGGAGGAGGAGGAGCAGGAGTACGTTCCCAGGAGGGAGCGACCAGGGCCAAGGGCCGCACGACGCCACCTTATTACACGGTACTTCTAAGCCCCCTGTCAGGGAATGGCCAGGGGCCATGAGGGAAGATGAATGCAGCCGCTCCACAAGCCCTCAGCCGGCGAAGCCAACAAACACTAAGAAGAACAACCATGGAGACTGCATGAATAAAGATAATTTTTTATTAAACAAAAATGAAAAGCCCTTCCCACATGAATCCCCAAAAACAATAAACGGGCCCCACAAAAAGCCCAACAAACGACTCACTCCCACAAACTGGGGAGGAGCCACTCCACCTTTATTGAAACCGGGCCTCAACGTCGGCCTAACGCAAAAAAAAAGCCCTCCAAAAGCACAACCATGGGCAAAATAAAGATGGCCACCACCATATTAAAGGAAAGCTGGCCACACCCTCTACTGAGTGGCCCGCGAGGGCGAGACCTTGGCCAGCATTTTGCCTCCCCTGCCCTGCCTGCTGCTCCTTCGCAAGCTCTGCCCAGTGGCTGCTGCGAGGCTGGGGGAAGGCGCCTGAGGCTCAGATGCCCTTCCGCCAGATGCCGCTGGGGGGCGGCCTACACGGCGTTTGGGCCTCGAGGGGCCGTCTCCTGAGTGGCGCACCTGAGCCTGGCCACCATCAGCTGCAGCCGCTTGCCCTTGACGCCCCAGAGGGGGAATGGCGGCGACGGATGGCGCAATGTGGGCCAGCTGGCGTCTGGGATGCGCTGGCTGGTGCTGTGGCGCGGTGGCACTCGGCCGGGCCCGCACTGCAGGATCCGCAGCAATCAGCCGACGGCCGGCTTGCTGGGATGGTCCAGCGCGGCGCCTGCCCTGGCGATGCCTGCCTGAGACAGCGCGTGTGGCAGCAGTGAGTGGCCCTGTGGTCCTGGTGTGCGCGCGCATCACATCCGCCAGGGTCTTGACGGCATCAGTTAGCATGCGGCCAGTCGCGGCAGTTGCTGCCCCGAACTCGCGCACACTGGTCGCCAGCGACTCGATGGCCTCAGGCATGCGCCCCACCACGCTCATGAGCTCCGTGTGGCGCCGGTCCGAGTCGTCGGCCATCTGATCGAGCTTCCGCACCTCCTCCGAAGTGAAGGTGTCCGGACTGGAGTCGCGACTCTCCCGCTGGGGAGGAGGGGGCCGAACTAGGGGACCCTTGCCGCGTTGGTGACGGCGAGTGTGCCGAGCAGCAGCACTCCCCTCTGATCCTTCCCCCCTTTGGGGGGAAGGCCGCGGGCCACGCGCACGGCTGCTGGGTGGCTGGACGCCACTGGTCCCAGAAGCTGCATTGCCCTGCGACAGTTCCTCCAGGCACTCGTCCAGTGAGGAGGTGTCGAGCATTTCCTCCTCTCCTGCGGGACGTGACTGTTCCCCCGAAGGTCCGGCTTGCTCCTCCTCCTCCTCCTGGTTGGAGGTGCTGTCACTGGCAGCCTCAGGGTCCTGGTCGTCACCAGCTGAAAGCAGGAATGCACAAGAGTAGCTTCAGAGTGAGGAGACGGCGTCAGCGAGGGAGTTAGGACTGGTGGGATTCAGCGCATTGGTGGGACAGTGGCAAAGGAGGTAGCTCGGATGGGCCAGTGCGACGCGAGAGGGCCAAAAGGCGAGGTCCTTACCATTGCCGGGCAGTGGAGGGTCGGATACACCGCACGCTGTGGGGACAATCACACGGGCTCCCATGAGCACACACACGCGCTCCTCCAGCCGAGTGAGCTTCTGCAGCTTGGCGCGGCCACCCCTGGCACGGGCCTGGCGATTAAACGCTACTTTAGCCTGCAAGAGAAAGGACGGGCTGTAAGTGCGCAGTGAAGCCCTGATGTAGTGTGCACTGCCTCCCATGGTGGAATAGCTTGGACAGAGTGAAGCCCTGATGTACTGTCCACTGCCTCCCATGGTGGAATAGCTTGGCCAAAGTGTAGAGTGCCGAATGGCCATTTGATGCTCATGACTGTCCCAATGCTGCTGGCTGAGGGCTGGCCAAAAGGACTTTCAGGTCCCTTTGCCCATCATGTCAGGTGTACATGCAAGAATGAGGAGGAGACTGGAAAGGCTACTCACCCTCACAATCCTGGTCAGATCGTTGTATTTCTTACGGCATTGTGTGTGGGTCCTGGGGGCCTCGCCGGTGAACGTCACCCTCTGGGCGATCTGCTTCCAGGCTTTGGTGTAGTCGTGGTGGGTTGGATTCCTCCCACTCTCTGGAAACAAGATCTTGCGCCTCACCTCCAGAGCTGTGACCATTATGTCCAGATCACCCTCTGAGAAGCGCAGGGCACGCTGACGGGCCTTCTCTGGCGTTGCCATGACTCCCTGGGGCTGAGCAGTAGTGTTGAGGCCTCTTTGCAAGGCTGCAGTGTGCAGGGCGTGGCAGCAGACCAATTCGTCCCTTCCCCCTTTAAGAGCTGGTCGGCACCACGGGGTCTGCTGTCAGTGCAAAAATGACCGCACCCGTGCTGCGCCCCGCCTGGGCGCTATCCCTCTGGACCGCCGGCTTAGCGCCTAAAGAGAGTAGTGGAACGCCTCTTTTAGCGCTCCACCAACCTCTTAGGGCGAAGCCACTGAATTCCCGGCAACGGGGCGCTACTTTGGGGCGGGCGCTAACTTCGGGCGGGCGCTAAGGTTAGCGCCCCAAAACTGCCTATACTGAAAATCTAGCCCATGGTGTTTTAAAAGCACCTTTTTTTTTAAAGACGCAGAAAGCGGGAAAAAGAAATGAAAAGTTTGGAATCAAGATGGCGGCGACTCACCTCGGTTCAGAACGATAAGGCCCGCCCACACACGCACCGATTGGTCGACCGTCAGGTCACCGAAGCGTAGGATTGGTCAATCGTCCCATCACTCGACTCTAGGAGGGCCCGCCCGCATGTGCCAGGAACCCGCCCCGCCACGCAGCGATTGGTCGACCGTCGGGTCGCTCGACCATACGATTGGTCGACCTCGACGTCACTCAATGCTAATGAGCAGATAATGAGCAGAATTTTGAACGTTTTTTGGATACCGCGGACACAATTTTTGTCTCACCGAAACGTAAATACGCTTACAACTGTTCTGGACTCATAAGCTTTCTTTTGATGTAACACACGTGTAGGTACGCTCTATAACTTTTGATTGTATAGCCGGACAGAGAGACAGAAAGACAGACAGAGAGACATACCATTTTATTTATTTATATATATAGATTAGGTCCTAGCTAGGTTTCTGTAACATTCAAAGTGGCCAACTAATTCCTTACTGTCTGGATTAACATTGAATACTTATTCTGATCTGGTGTTTAATTAAGAAGGTATAGTAAAGCGTGAAATGATGTATAGTGTGAGAGATGATGACCAAGCATGTGTGACTGGGGGCTGCTGCAGCTGAGTAAACAAATAGGATCCAGCTGGAACTCTACAATCTTGTTTCTATCGTGGATATTCTCATATGGTTGTATTTTAATACAGCTGAAAATGGTTTTATCACATTTTTAATCACAGTGTCAATCCACCACCTGTGAGTAACTCGATTTTAAATGACTGAAATTCACTTAAAAAAAATATATAAAACAATTTTCTAGTTGTATTGGGGTACAGTAGTCAGTTTCTTAGTAAATTAATGCAAAAATTACATTCAAAAACTTTTAAAATGTACCTTTTAGTGTCCTTGTGCCCAAAAAAAAGCTTAATTTTTGAAGGCCTGCAAATGATGCAATTAGCAGAAACTCTCAGTAATGATTAATTCACCCTGGGGGTGTGGCCAATTTTGTGGGCGCAGCCTGATACAAGTGCAATGTTTTTAAAACTAGCGCAGAAGATCACGGAAACTTGAGTTGCACTGAACGCGAATTGCACTTAAAGTTCCACAATCTTTTGTGCCGATTACATCGATTTTGGTTGCATTGCGCAGAAAAAAACAGCGCAATTGAGCAAAAACTCCAGGCCATTGTTTTTAAATTTAGACTAATATTAGGAGGACTGTGCCTTAAGTTGTATTGTTCCATTAGGATCAAAGCGTATTTGGATTTGCTGTGCAGAGTATTCATCTGAGAAAACATTGTGGTATTATTACTGACCCCTGAAAGAAAGAATAGTTTCCCATTTACAACTACAGCAACTTGCATTTATATAGCATCTTTAACGTAGCAAAATGTCCCAAGGTGCTTAACAAGGGCGTTAGCAATAAAAACATTTTTGACACAGAGGAGATATCAAGACAGATAGCCAAAAGCTTGGCCAAAGAGGTAGGTTTTAAGGAGCATCTTAAAGTATGAGAGAGAAGTAGAGAGGCGGAGAGATTTAGGGAGGGAATTCCAGAGCTTAGGGCCAAGGCAGCTGAAAGCACAGCCACCAGTGGTGGAGCGCAAGAGTCCAGAATTGAAGGAGTGCAGAGATTCCGAAGGCTTGTAGGGCTGGAGGAGATTACAGAGATAGGGAGGGGCGAGGCCATGGAGAGATTCGAAAATAAGGATGAGGATTTTAAAATTGAGGCATTGACAGACTGGGAGCCAGTGTAGGTCAGCAAGCACAGGGGCGATAGGTGAACGATGAGTTAAGATATGGGCAGCAGCGTTTTGGATGAGCACAAGTTTATGTACGGTGGAAGATGGGATTGTAACAAAAAAAGGGACATTTGTAGATAGAAGTTTGAAGAAATCCTTTTTAAAGTGACAAAAAACTACTTCTGTTGGAGAAAAGCAGTCAATTTAATTTGCCAAATTCTTTCCCAAGACTACAGCTGTAATTGGAAAAGGGAAAACGAACGCCGTTACAGGATGCATTGGTTGTCATTTTTCAAAATTCCATAGATTCTAGAATGGTTCCCGCGGATTGGAAGGTAGCAAATATAACCCCACTATTAAAGAAAGGAGGGAGAGAGAAAACGGGGAACTACAGACCAGTTAGCCTGACATCAGTAGTAGGGAAAATGCTAAAATCTATTATTAAGGACATGGTAACTGGGCACTTAGAAAATAATAATAGGATTGGGCAGAGTCAACACGGATTTATGAAAGGGAAATCACGTTTGACGAATCTGTTCGAGTTTTTTGAGGTTGCAACTAGCAGAATAGATAAGGGAGAACCAGTGGATGTGGTGTATTTGGATTTTCAGAAGGCATTCGATAAGGTGCCACACAAGAGGTTATTAAACAAAATTAGGGCTCATGGGATTGGGGGTAATATATTAGCATGCATTGAGGATTGGTTAACGGCCAGAAAACAGAGAGTAGGAATAAACGGGTCATTTTTGGGTTGGCAGGCTGTAACTAGTGGGGTATCGCAAGGATCAGTGCTTGGGCCTCAGCTATTCACAATCTATATCAATGATTTGGATGAGGAGACTAAATGTAATATATCCAAGTTTGCTGATGATACAAAGCTGGGTGGGAATGTAAGTTGTGAGGAGGATGCAAAGAGGCTTCAAGGGGATATAGACAGGCTAAGTGAGTGGGCAAGAACATGGCAAATGGAATATAATGTGGAGAAATGTGACAAAAAATAGAAAAGCAGAGTATTTTTTAAATGGTGAGAGATTGGGAAATGTTGCTGTTCAGCGGGACCTGGGTGTCCTTGTACACGAATCACTGAAAGTTAACATGCAGGTACAGCAAGCAATTTGGAAAGCAAATGGTATGTTGGCCTTTATTACAAGAGGTCTTACTGCAATTATATAGGGCCCTGGTGAGATCACATTATGCCAGAAAGTGCTGTGTGATATTATATTTGTAATTATTGCTTAAGCCTGATGCCTTGTTGTGTATTGACAAATAATTATTACTGTTTGCATTAGCCTATGCAATTCTGTTCTTGAGCTTGTTTCCACTAATTGGAGCAATTGGTGATGTAAAAATGCTCATCTGTAAAATCCAGTATTCAATTTAACATAATTCGGTAAATTATTAGAGTTGAATCATGTGACCTGTGAGGGTAGAGCTTATAAGGAGCACACTTTTGGATTATGCATTCGTAGGGAGCACTGTATGACTGTTGAAAGAGAAAATGGCACTTTAGAACTGTAACCTAGCACACCTTAAATAATTCACTTCAATCTGGTACTTGATTTTGAGTAACGATTATTCAGTTTCAGAGGTTTGAAAATTGTGGTAGATGAGATTTAGTGATGATAACTTGGTGAGGAAATAAGTGGAATTGAACTTGTAGCAACAATAACAACAAAAACAATTTGCATTTAAATAGCGCCTTAAACATAGTTGTAATGTATACAACATTGAAGGAACTACTTTGTTTTGTGGATGTACATCCTTAGTTGCGAGCGTATATAACAGACGCGTATCGATTTGTACAGTCAGTGCCGAAGTTTCAGTTAACCAGTAAAGATCACTTGAAGTTACTCTCAGTCTCTGCTGCTTTATTATTTTATGTAGTTATGTATAGCGGTACAAACACAACAAATTGGCGACGAGAATTATGAACCTACGTCTTCCTATTCTGGCATCGCATCCAGAGGACACCGAAATTTGGAAGAAAGGAGCGAGAAGGTAGAGAAAACGGAGCACGCTTGCTAAGCTAGGCAGGGGATACGTAAGTCAAGTGAAAAGTGCACAGGACTTGCATGACGCTAGCTAACTAGTAAAGAAAGAAAAACAGGTTTGGAAAAAAAATGGCGATGATTGGCATGATTGCAGCATTTGATAGCAGCATTGAAGACTGGGCAACTTACATTGAAAGAGTAGAATTGTACTGTGAGGCTAACGGAGTGGAGGTAGAAAAGAAAGCCACTGTTTTGCTGAGTGTTATGGGCGCGAAGACATATGGGCTGCTACGTAGTTTATTAACCCCTGAAAAGCCAGCAAACAAAACATTCAAACAAATAGTGGACACACTCCAAGACCATTTAAGCCCCAAACCACTGCTCATAGCTGAAAGATTTAAATTCCATAAACAGAACCAGAGCAAAAATGAAAGCATTTCTGAATATTTGGCAAAGTTGTGCAAATTATCAGAACATTGCCAATTTGGAGTGGGCTTATCAGATGCATTGAGGGACAGATTTGTGTGTGGCATGCAAAATGAAAGCACACAAAAGAAGCTTCTGTCTGAAAATGACCTCACATTGGAGAAGGCTCTGAGTATTGCAATATCAATGGAAGCAGCAGCACGTGGCGCTTTAGAAATGCAACAAAAATCCCTGGAATATTCAACTAATAGAATGTCACTGAAACAAGAAAAGAAGTGCTATCGCTGTGGCAAAATGTCACATGACCACAATGACTGTTGGTTTAAAGACAAAGACTGCAGACAATGTGGCAGACGAGGGCACATTGAAAGAGCCTGCAAAGGAAATAAGAAGCCGAAAACTGATACAATACAGAGTAACAAAAAGGTACATCAAGTGACTGAAAACAAGAAACCTTTCAAAGATAGATACAAGAAGGTACACCACGTGACTGGAGACAGTTCAGATAAAGAAAAAAGTGACACAGACTCAGAGGAAGAGGATCTGGCTTGTCTAAAACTACACAGTGTGAAAGAGACAGGGGATCACAGAATAATATGGGTTACTCCAGAAGTGGCAGGAGTTAGGCTGAAAATGGAGTTGGACACAGGCTCAGCTTTTAACAGTGATCACTGTACATGACTACAAACACAACAATAGTAAAACAAAATTTGACACCGACCCACATAAGCAGATATCAGGGCAGGTGACCAAAAGCTTGGTCAAAGAGGAGGTTTTAAGGAGCACTTTAAAGGAGGCGAGGTAGAGGGGCGGAGAGGTTCAGAGAGGGAATTCGAGAGCTTAGGGCCGAGGCAGCTGAAAGCACTGCCACCAATGGTGGAGCGATGGAGGAAGGGGTACATGGGATGGTGGCAGTGGGGGGATTGCGGCTCTCCTGTGACTTACAGAATTCCAGTCCTGCTAGGTGGTGAGAGAGCTTCTCAATTGTTTCAATGGATCCTAAAGGGCAAGTAGTTTTTGTGGAAAATTATATTTTATGCCCTGTAAGCTAATAAATTGCTTTAAAATGTCTAGTGCTATGTAATATATCCTAGTTTGCTGATGATCCAAAGCTAGGTGGGAATGTAAGGCATGAGGAGGATGCAAAAAGGCTTCAAGGGGATATAGACAGGCTAAATGAGTGGGCAAGAACATGGCAAATGGAATATGATGTGGAGAAATGTGAAGTTATCCACTTTGGTAGGAAAAATTGAAAAGCAGAGTATTTTTTAAATGGTGAGAGATTGGGAAATGTTGGTGTTCAGAGGGACCTGGGTGTCCTTGTACACGAATCACTGAAAGTTAACTTGCAGGTACAGCAAGCAATTAAGAAAGCAAATGGTATGTTGGCCTTTATTACAAGAGGATTTAAGTATAAGAGTAAAGATGTCTTGCTGCAATTATATAGGACTCTGATGAAACCACACCTGGAGTATTGTGTACAGTTTTGTTCTCCTTACCTAAGGAAGGATATACTTGCTATAGAGGGAGTGCAACAAAGGTTCACCAGACTGATTCCTGGGATGGGGGGATTGTCCTATGAGGAGAGATTGAGTATATTAGGCCTATATTCTCCAGCGTTTAGAAGAATGAGAGGTGATCTCATTGAAACATATAAAATTCTTACACGGCTTGACAGGGTAGATGCAGGGAGGATGTTTCACCTGGCTGGGGAGTCTAGAACCAGGGGTTACAGTCTCAGAATAAGGGGTTGGCCATTTAGGACTGAGATGAGGAGAAATTTCTTCACTCAGAGGTGGTGAATCTTTGGAATTCTTTACCCCAGAGGGCTGTGGAGGCTCAGTCGTTGAGTATATTCAAGACAGAGATCGATAGATTTTTGGATATTAAGGGAATCAAGGAATATGGAGATCGTGCAGGAAAGTGGAGATGAGGTCGAAGATCAGCCATGATCTTATTGAATGGTGGAGCAGGCTCGAGGGGCCGAATGGTCTACTCCTGCTCCTATTTCTTATGTTCTTATGTAAACTTGTGTCAACTGTATTTGTAGATACCAATCATAATATGAGTTGAATATGTGTCTAACTCAGCTTCTCAGTTTCTAAAAAGCATTTTCTTGTCTTTTCTCATAGCTGGCAGCATTGGAGAGACAGATCTTTGATTTCCTGGGTTACCAGTGGGCTCCCATTCTGGCTAACTTTCTTCACATAATTGTTGTCATACTGGGCCTATTTGGAACAATTCAGTACAGGCCTCGCTACATTGTGGTGGTAAGTTATCAGCTCACACATTTGCATTAAAGGAAACAAAATGCTGAACTCACTTTCTAGTAAATCACGTAAGCATGAATATAGCAATTATCTAGAAAAGTTTTATGTTTGACTTTCACTGATAAAAGATGTTATGCTTTCTCTCTTTCCTGTTCTCTAATTATTGCACATGACTTCCAGGCCAAGATGCTGGCCAGGCAACCAGTTCCCAGAGCTCAGCCAGTGGCTCTACAATTGGTTGTAAGATTGGTCCATGGTGACTCCTGCTCAGATTTTCTTCTATCTCCATAGTGAAGCGCATGATCTCCATATTTCACCTCTCTTTTACTGGGATCAGTAATCACACATGTGAACCAGTGCTCTACAATTCTGTGGTAAAATGAGTTGCAGTGCCAATGTACTAAATTGCCTGCTACTCAAAATTACAGTAATGAACAATGGTAATATAATAGTGCTAACTAGAATCAGGCTGTACAAGGTATATGATATGCAGTTTTTGTTTGTTATGAACTATCAGTAGCTATATAACAGAATCAAAGCCAAGCAAAGTTCTTTAATGTTTTTGATTTTATTCTGAAACCAACAGAATGCTGAACTAAAAACAGAAAATGCTGGAGAAACTCAGCAGGTCAGGCATCATCTGTGAAGAGAGAAACAGTTAACGTTTCAGGTCGATGGCTTTTCATCAGAATGCTGAAGTATCGAGCCAAAATGTAGAGCACAAGTCAGAGGAAGTCTTGGTTAAAGTGGTTAGCACTGTTATTGGACCACATCTGGAGGATCATGTCTGTAACGTCCGTGTATAATTGAGACACGGACTGCAGGAGTTGGTTATAACAGGTGTTTACTGAATGGAGACAAAACTGGAACTACTATACAAAGTTACTTCACAGGCTTATATACCGGGGTGGTCACTACTGGTACTGCAGTATACAGGGGCTGCAGAATATAGTTCCTTCTTCAAAGTACATACACTACAATTCCTCCCCTTTTAGCTAAACAGTACATAACATTCAATTAATAATTAAATAACATATTTACAATTACAGTTGCGATATACATTAGCTGAAGTTAAGCAATTATAAATTCAGTCTTTGAGGAGGCTTCCTGATTCTGTCTGGATAACGCCTCTTTGGGGTATCAGGTTCTTCTGGCAAAGTTGATTCGGGATCAACGTCATTGTTTGGTTCGTCTGCTTCCAATATCACCGATTCTGAGGTAGATGCAATTGGTACTTCGGTTTCATCACCAGGTGTATCGGATCGTGGTGTGGATTTGACGTTTTCCGGTGACTCTAGAATCTGGTCAGCATGGCGTCTTACAATGCTCTCTCCAATGTCCACGGTATATATTAGAGGTCCTTGCCGTGTGCAGATCGTTCCTGGCTGCCATTTCTCTGTGCGGTAGTCCCGGGCCAAAACTGGTTGACCTATCTTAAAACTCCTGGTTGGCCTTTCATTCATATTCTGAAACTGCCTGTTCTCCGCATCTCTTCTGATGTTTGGCTTAACCAAATTCAAGCGGCATCTTAGTCTTCGATTGAAGAACATCATGGCTGGAGTTTGGTTGGTAACTGCATGTGTCGCATTCCGGTAGGCAAACAAGAAGTTATCCACCTTGTGTTGTAGGGATATGTCTTCATTACACATTGCCTTGATAGCCTTCTTGAATGTTTGAACGAACCTCTCAGCCAATCCATTGGTGGCTGGATGATATGGGGCGGATGTGTAATGCTTAACACCATTGTTCTTTAAGAACCCCTGGAACTCTTCAGACACAAACTGTGGTCCATTGTCAGAGCAAATCTGTTCAGGCAGCCCATTTCTGGCGAATATGGTTCGTAAGACTGTGATGGTTTTTTCTGTGGTGGTTGAGGACATTTTTATTACCTCTGGCCACTTTGAATGTGCATCCACCGCAATTAAAAACATCAAGTCCATAAATGGACCAGCAAAATCAATGTGTACCCTTTGCCATGGAGATGAGGGCCACTCCCATGGATGTAGAGGGGCTTGTGGTGGGGCGTTTTGGACCTTCTGGCATCCTGTACAGCTCTTGGTCATCTCTTCGATTTCTCTATCGATTCCCGGCCACCACACAAACACTCTGGTTAAGTTCTTCATTTTTACCCCTCCCAGATGACCCTCATGAAGCTCATTGAGCACTCTATCCTTCAATTTGGGTGGAATTACTACTCTGGATCCACACATCAAGGTTCCTCGGCACACTGACAGCTGTTCACTTCTCGGCGAGAATGCTGGCAACAGTGGTTCGCCATGTGCTGGCCATCCCTTCACCGTTAAATCATAGACCCTGGAGAGTGTCGGGCTATTTCGTGTTTCCTTTTCTATGTTTGCATTCGTCACAGGTAGACATTCGACTATGGTCGAGTGGAATATCTCCACAGGATCCACTGCAGGTGCTTCTTCCACCGTTGGCAACGGTAGGCGCGACAATCCATCAGCATTCCCATGCTGTTTAGTTCCTTTGTACTCGATGTCATATTGGTGTGCCCCTAGGAAAAGGGAGCACCTCTGTAGCCGTTGTGCTGTCATTATCGGGACGCCCTTCTTAGGGTTGAAAATGGAGACAAGAGGTTGATGATCAGTTAGTAGAGTAAATTTCTGTCCGTGCAGGTAGTGATTGAACTTCTTCACCCCCCACACCAGGCTGAGGGCCTCTCTGTCAATCTGGGCGTAGTTATGCTCGGCTGCAGTTAACGAGCGTGACGGAAAAGCTATCGGCCTCTCTGAACCATCAAGGGATTTATGTGACAGTACCGCTCCAACGCCGTAGGGAGACGCATCACACGCCAGTCTTATCGGTAGTGATGGGTTGTAGTGAGCCAATACTTCTCTTGAAGTGATCAGGCCTTTACAATTCTGAAAGGCCTGCTTACATTCATCGCTCCATTTCCATGCTACTCCAGTTTGTAGCAGGGCGTTCAGTGGGTGCAGAATTGTGGACAAATTCGGCAAAAACTTATGGTAGTAATTCACCAATCCGAGGAATGACCTCAGTTGCGACACATTTTCAGGCACTGGAGCCTTAACTACCGCTTCAATTTTGTCAGGGGACTTATGTAACCCCTCTTCATCAATCACGTGGCCACAATACGATATTTGTTTCTTAAAAAACTCGCACTTCGGGTGATTGGCTCGTAACCCATGTTCTCTTAGTCTAGTGAGCACCTGCTCTAGGTTGGCAAGGTGTTCACTGTCATTTTCACCTGTCACTAGGATGTCGTCCAAGTAACACTGAGTCCCCGGAATCCCTTGCAGGACTTGTTCCATCGCTCTTTGCCATATAGCCGGAGCTGATGCAACTCCGAATACCAGTCGATTATACTGGTAAAGACCTTTGTGAGTGTTTATCGTGAGATATTTCCTGGAGGATTCTTCAACCTCCATCTGCAAATATGCTTGCGCTAGGTCAATTTTTGTAAAACGTTTCCCTCCAGATAGTGAGGCGAAAATATCTTCTATCCTCGGAAGAGGATACTGTACTGTGTGAAGGACTGGGTTCACAGTCACCTTGAAGTCCCCACAGATGCGAACCTTCCTTGGCTCCTCAGACTTATTGTTTAACGTTTTCTTCATGACAGGAACGATGGATGTCGCCCACTCACTCCAGTCTACCTTAGTTAGCACGCCTGCATTCTCCAGATTCTCCAGCTCTGCCTCGACGGCTGAGCGAATTGCATATGGTGCCGGTCTTGCTTTGAAAAACTTGGGAATTGCATTCTCTTCTATTTTTATCGAGGTGGTTACGCCTTTAAGAGTTCCCAGTTCTTATTGAAATACCTCTTTAGCGTTAGCCAAGATTTTTGACAATCGTCCAGGTGTGACGTCGTCATTCTTTTTACCAACCACCGTCAGTACCTGAATGGAGTGCCAGTCTAAACTTATCTTTCTGATCCATTCACATCCCAATAACGGTGGTCCACCATCTTGCAGTATGTACAGATACAATTTCTGTATTTCCTTGCTGTTGTATTCGACAGGCACCCTTATTTTCCCTCTGGGGTATACTTTCTGCCCCGTATATGTCTTCAAGGCAATGGATGTGTCTTTCAAGGGTATGTGTGAGAATAGCCGCTCGTAGTCTCATCGATTCATGGCGGTCAGGGCTGATCCTGTATCCAATTCCATTTTGACTTGGGACCCTGCTATCGTGAGGGTGACCCAAATGGTTCGGTGATCCTCTTTTGTGATTACGTTGTGTAGTTTGAGACAGCTTAGTCTCTTGTTCCCGGATTCACTATCACTCTTCTGGTCTTCGGAACTACTGTCCGTCATCTTTTGTACTTTCCTGTACTTTTCCTTAGTAGTCCTTTTGTTGTCGTTAGTCTTCTTCCCGGACCTGCAAACTCGTGCAATGTGTCCCATCTTTCCGCATTGCCTGCATGTTTTGTCCTTGGACCAGCAGTCCTTCTGGTCATGGGTTGTTCTGCCACAGCGATAACATTTTTCAAATCCCCGTGTCATTTCATGGGTGCAGTATTCCTGTGGCTTTTGCTGTATTTCCGCAGCTCCCCTTGCTGCTGCTTCGTACGATACTGCCACGCTGAAAGCCTTATCTAGCGTCAGCTCTTTCTCTGAGAGTAACCTCTTCTGTGTTCCTTCACTCAGGAGTCCACAGACAAATTTGTCCCGTAGGGTATCTGCCAGTCCTGCTCCGAACTGGCAGTGCTTTGATAGCTTGTGTAGTTCCGTAAGGTAATCAGCATTGCCCTCATCTTTATGCTGATTTCTCTTGTGGAATTTAAATCTTTCTGCTATCAGCAGCGGTGTAGGATTTAGGTGTTCCTGTAGGATATCAACAATTTTGTTAAAACTCTTCGCCATCGGTTTGACTGGAGTGATCAGGTTCCGCAATAGGCCATACGTTCTTGCGCCCATTAAGTTTAGCAGTACCGATGCCTTTTTCTCATCGGCTACTTCATTTGCCTTGCAATATACTTCGACTCTTTCCACATACGTGGTCCAGTCTTCTGTTGCATTATCGACGGCAGTGATATTGCCAGTCTTCAGCATCTTGGAGATCTAAGATGGCGCCTCCCGCGCTTTGCTTTCTTCCCCGATTGAACAAAATGGCGCCTCCCGCGCTTTGCCGCCTTCCCCGCTGGATTAAGATGACGCCTCCCGCGCTTTCTGTCTTTTCCGCTGCTGCTAGCGCTGTTGCTGGTGTTTTTATGCCTTGATGGCGATGCCCTATGGTCTTCGCGCACTTCACCCCCGTGCTGCTGCCAACGCCGCTCTCCGCGGTCCCCATGGCAAACTGCAGCTCCTCGCGGCTTTCTGCGCTTCTAATTTCTTTAATTTTAATTACTGTTCCCGTCGTCAGAGCAGACCCTATGGGACACTTTCCTCCCTCTTCTCGGGTCTGTACGCTGCCCGGCTTCGTAGCACCGGCCACGCCCTGTGAGCTCCACCCTCTCTCTCTCTCTCTCCTCTTCCCGACAACGCTGCTCGGCCCCGTTGAAAAGCCACCCAATCGAGCTCTAGCCCGCCGCAGCCCAGGAAGGATCAGTGTACTACCTGCCACCAGCCCATTAGCTGGAACACCATAGACTGGATAACCAAGCCCAGCTCTCGACAGCCTCTCCTGCAAATCTTCGAATTCGATGAATCAGAGGGCGGTTGCCCACGGTCGACGCCCGTTTCTTCTGTTTGTTTTTTTTTCTTTTTGGATTTCTTCCTTCTGGCCTCGACCTCTAACAACTTCGCTTCAGGGATGGATCCCCGTGAGGTGGTGCAGAACTGTAGGTAAGTTCGGATCTGTTCGTCGCCAGTGTAACGTCCGTGTGTAATTGAGACACGGACTGCAGGAGTTGGTTATAACAGGTGTTTACTGAATGGAGACAAAACTGGAACTACTATACAAAGTTACTGCATAGGCTTATATACCGGGGTGGTCACTACTGGAACTGTAGTATACGGGGGCTGCAGAATATAGTTCCTTCTTCAAAGTACATACACGACAATGTCCAGTTCTTATCAGAGACACAAAGGGGACATTCAGACTCTGGTGGAAGACTGAGTTATGAGGAACAGTTTGAGCACCTTGTGTATTATCCTTGAAAAGCAAAATAGTAAATGGTATAGATAATGGTAGAGTTTGGAAGACTGTTTCTAACTGAATCAAGACAGTGGGCAGGATTTTAACTTGGAGGCAGGTAGGGAGCAGGGGAGCGGGGAGTGGTTGGATTGAGGTCGGGAAGGCTGGAGAGCAGGTTTCCCTCAGGCCCTGCCAAATTTAACAGCAGGGCCTGATTAACATTTTTTCCTCTCTTTTTCCCCTTCTGCAGCCAGCCAGATTGAGGGGCTGGGTGGCTGTCTGCTGGGTAGGCCTGTGGCACCAGGCCACAGTCTGGGAGCAGCGAGGGGGGAGGGAGGGATCGGAGGCCAGGATCGTGGAGGGTGGGCTGGAAAGCTGGGATCGGTGTGTGATGGTCAGAGATCGGGGAGGTGTTGGAGGGCTGGGGTCAGAGATTGGGAGGGGTGGGGTGGGTGCGGGGCGGGTGGTGGCGGGGGGGCTGGTGGAAGGCCGGGATCGGAGGGGGTGAGAATGTTGTGGTTGGGCAGGGGATGATCGGAGATTAGGGGGCAGGTGGGGGCGGAAGGTCGGGTTCGGTGGGCCGGGTGGGGGAGGGGGAGGGTGTGAATCTGGGGTTGGGGGACGGTCAAGTATCGGATAGCCAGAAGGGGGCTAGGGGCTGGGTATCGGAAGGCTGGACTGGGGGTCGGGGGCCGGGGATCAGAAGGCCAGAGGGGGGATCGGAGATTGGAGGCCTTGTGGGGTGTGCAGGAGGGGTGGTGGGCGGTCGGAGGCCAATGGGGGAGGCCGAGAGGAGATCGGAAGGGTTGGGGGAGGGGGGGGTGCACAATTCCGGGGGGTTGGCGAGGCAGGAATGCTGGATCCAGCAGGTAAGTGGAAAGGCACATAATTCCTGGATTCAGCAGTCCTTGCTTTTGTTTAGTTGGTGGGTACCCTGAGGCCCAGCAAACCTGGCAGCCCAGAGTAAAATTTAAAATGGAGATTCAAAATAAGGCATGCGCCCCACCCCCCATCCCACGTCCATTAAAACCGGAAGTGGGCGGGTTGGGGTCGGGATTCAGATTTCTACCACTTTAACCTCCCACCCGACGCAAACCCACCCGTTTTTTGGGGTTAAAATTCCCCCCAGTAGGTCAGGCTTAAACTAGCAAAAAGCAAATTTAGCACTGAAGTCAGCAAGTCCTTTTTCACATAAAAGGAAAGAAATGGGTCTAGAAATTCAAGGGTTTAGCGTTGGCCGTTAAGGCTCATTTTGAATGAAAAATAGCGGCTGCCTCGCTTCTGCCCGCTTCTGGCAGGTCCCCTGGTGGACGCCATTTTGGGAATGTCGGCAGTGCTACCGATGCATGCACTTGCTGCAGATATTTAGATTAGGCAGATCGTGACATCAGTGAGTGTGCAATGCAAATCTTGACGCCCAAACTGCCATTTTTGCCATCGCTGCTCCACTTACTGCCTGTGGTAATCGCGACCAGCTGACCAAGCATTCACAAGCAGGAAGGAGCCTCCAGCAACTTGCAGCTGACATGGTTTTTCAATTTGACTGGCTCTGTGCAACTTTCTGCAACTCTTGAAGCTTTCTAAACTTGTTTCAAGTTCCTGAGGTCACAGAGAGTGTTGCTGCAAGTGGAGAACGCCTTCATTCTCATTTAAAAGCTTCTGCGCACAACACTTGCTTACAGTCATGGGGGCTCTACTGGCAGTCCCCCTTACACTCGAGTATCTTAGGGAGAGGGAGCAGAGGCAGCGAAGAAGAGAAGATGCTCGCAGAGGGAGGAGGAGGGCCAGGAGGGCTCTCAACAAGAGGCCTGACCTATCTAATGTCTTCGGAGAGCACTTCTCTTACCTCCACTTAAGCGAGAAGCAGTGTATTAGGAGGTGCCACTTCACCAAGAAAGTGATCACAGAACTGTCACCTCCTGCAACCAGAACTGCAGCCTGAGAGCAGGGCGACCACGGCTCTCCCAGTGGCCCTCAAGGTCACCGTGGCCCTCAATTTCTTCACCAGCAGATCCTTCCAGTCTGCAGCAGGAGACATAGCTAACATCTCCCAGTTCGCCATCCATTGCTGCATCCGGGAAGTCACTGAGGCTCTCTAGACCAAGAGAAGGGACTGCATTTTCTTCACTCTGAACAGAGAGAAGTAGGAGGAGCACGCATGTGACTTTGCCAGGACAGTGAGCTTCCCCATGGTGCAGGTTGCCATTGACTGCACCTGTGTGACTTTGCAGGCACCGCATACCAACCCTGAGATGTTCCGTAACCGTAAAGGATACCACTCACTTAATGTGCAGTTGTTGTGCGACCACGTCCATCGCATCATATTGGTGAATGCCTGCTATCCTGGCAGCAGTCATGATGCCTTCACCCTGTGTTAGTCCAGTTTGCCAGCAGTCGTCCAGCCACCACATCAAACATGAGGGTGGCTGTTTGGAGACAAGGGCTATCCGCTCTACACCTGGCTGATGACTCTCCTCTGCAACCCCACCACTCCTGCCCAGCACTCATATAATGACAGCTATGCTGCCACCAGGAACATCATCGAGCAGACCATCGAGCTGCTGAAGCAACGCTTCCTTTGCATTGTCTACTTGGGAGAAGACCTCCAGTACTCGTTGGAGCAGGTGTTCCATTTTGTGGTGGTCCGCTGCATGCTTCACAACTTGGCCATCATGAGAGCGGGACCATCTCAGGAGGAGGAGGAGGGAGAGGAGGAGGAAGAAGAGGAAGAGGAAAAGGATGAAGAAGAGGATGAGGAGGAAGGGAGGAGGCAGGCAGCAGATCCTAGTTCCAGATGGGCTGTCCATGAAGGTCTCATCAGACTCCGGTTCCAGTGAAAAGAACCTCAGGCCCCCATTGCTCACCACATCCCCATCATACCATCCCTCTGTCACGGAATATCACAGTGTCCTCCTGGGCACACAGTTGAATTAATCAACTTTACAATATGAACTAACTACCTTTGTACAATCCCTTAATGCCTGTCGTTCATGTGCCATTTCCTACTCTGGTGCTCCGACGCAGTGCTCCCCCAGTGGCTGCAGCATGGCTGGTGGAAGGCAGCTGAGTTTCCATGTGTGAGACTACAGATGGACTTGCTGGGCAACCTCGGCCAGCTCTGGACCTAGAAGACCCGGCTGTAGACTGCACCACCTCAGCATAGGGCTGGCTGGCTGAGAGGCAGTGGCAAGGGCAATGGTGGAGTGCCAGTGGTGGGAGTAGGAATGCTGAGAGCAGACAGCAGGTTCTTGCTCTACAGATCCACTGCTGCTCCATCGAGGCACGCCTCAGCATTCCTAGCAATCTGTTGGAGGACAGGGTGCTAGACTGCTGCGACACCCTGCCTGCAAGCCCCTTTCGACACTCATAAGCCCAACCACAATGGCAGCAGTCTAAGCTTGGGTTGCAGCAAGCTGAGCCTACAGGAGAGCAGTCTGTGCTTCCAATGCAGCACTGAGACATTGGGCTACTTCCACCTGTGCTGAAATGAAAGCTGTGACATCGCCCATCACACGCAGCATCATGGCTGGGTTAATGGAGGGAATAAAGACAGTAGAGAGAAAAGATCTTGGCTCAGAAATACAAAATGTAGAATCAGTTTGGGTGGAGCTAAGAAACAACAAGGGGCAGAAAACACTAGTGGGAGTAGTCTAAAGGCCCCCTAACAGTGGTTGTAGTGTCGGGCAGAGTACAATTCAGAAATTAGAGGCATGTAACAAGGGTAATATGGTAATCATGAGGGTTAACTTTCATATAAACTGGGCAAACCAAATTTGCATAAAAGTGCAGCGGAAGAATTCATGGAATGCATTCAAGATAGTTTTTGAGATCAGTATGTCAAGGAACCTATGAGGGAATTGGTTATTTTAGATCTAGTGCTGTGTAATGAGACAGGGTTAATTCATAACCTTGTAGTAAAGGAGCCTCTGGGGAACAGTGATCATAATATGATAGAATTTTATGTTGAGTTTGAGAGTGAATTAGTTAAATCTGAAACTAGGGTCCTAAACCTGAACCAAGCAAACTACATAGGTATGAGAGGCAAGTTGGGTAAGGTAGGTTGGCAAACTAGATTAAAAAACATGACAGTAGAAAAACAATGTTAAACATTTAAAGAAATAATTCATAATTCGCAACGAATATACATTCCCTTAAGGAATAAAAACACCATGGGAAAAATTGGCCAACCGTGGCTAACAAGCAAAATTAAACATAGCATTAGATTAAAGGAAGAGGCTTATAATTTTGCCAAAAACAGTAGTAAGCCTGAGGATTGGGAGGATTTTAGAATTCAGCAAAGGAGGAACAAGAAATTGATAAAGAAAGAGAAAATAGAATATGAGAGTAAACTATTGAGAGACATAAAAACAGACTATAAAAGCTTCTATAGGTATGTAAAAAGGAAAAGAATAGTGAAAGTAAACATGGGTCCCTTACAAGCTTAGACAGGCGAAATTATAATGGGGAATAAGGAAATGGCTGAGAAATTAAATAAATATTTTGGCCGGAATTTTGCTAGTGCTCAGAGGGTGGGTTTGGAGGTGGGTTCGCTGTCAAAGTAGCAAAAATTGACAGCGGGTAGGAAACCCACTGTCAACCTGCCCCCATGCGATTCTTCCAAGTGTCGGGTCTGTCAGTGGAGAACTGACCCGACACCAAGCAGTGGGGGAGACAATTGAGCTCATTAAATGGCTTGTTAAGAGCCAATTTAATGGTATTTTGAGGCTTCCTTCCAATTTTACGTGCTCCCCATGGGTTGCCCGCAGCTCGGGGAACACGCCAGCTCACCCTGGCGTGAGTTGAGTCTGTTCTGATGTATATGATAAGCTGACAGCTGCAGAAGTGGTGTAAAGGATGCCATGTTGCAGATGGTCAGTTTCAGAGTCAGAAACTGTTGGTTACTACATTTGTAATACATATAGAGATTTCTTTAGCTTGCAAGTGTTTAGAGCCAACTGTATATCCAGTGCCACCTCATTGGAACAACCTCTCTCATCATTGACAGATCGCTTCTGTCATCTCACCTGCAGCTGCCATCTATTGCCATCCCTTGAAAAAATCAGACCTTGGTCCTCTGAATCCTTCCACGATCAGCCCCCACACCAACATCACCAGGCATGTCAACATCATCCACATCATCACTAACCTTCTCTGCCATCACCTGATACTGCACAGGACACAGGGCATCAGCCCCTGACAACATTGCTGCCCGGGAGGCCAGCAATGCCATCTCCATGGCCAGATTTACTTCACTTGATGCTGTAAGCCCTGGCTGCCACATGATGCGCCAGGTTGACACCATCCCACACCAGCACCGTAAAGCATCCCTTTAATGTCCAATCCATTCCATGCACACTCATCACTATAGCGGCGTGGGTGCGGAGTTATGTCTCAACATTCACTGGAACTCAGTAAGACACTTCTCAAGGTATGCACAGATCTGTCCAATAAGGGGCAGTGTTGAAAATATAGATTTCACTGTATGACAACACATTACCACAAACGTCACATGGACATTGGCTAAACCTCTAAGTGCCTACCCTTGTGTGTTGTTAATTGGTATGCTTGCAGTAGGATGAGGGTGAGTGTGAGGGGTGGCTAGTGAGATGGGGAAGTGATAATGTAGATAGAGAGGCTTGGATGGAGGTGCAAGGTAAGTTGGCGTGAGTAAGGATGTGCAGGAAAAGGGTATGGAAAGCAGAGTGATGGGGATGTGTTGAGTGGCACAGCAGGGTGAGTTTGAGTGTGGCTTTGCAGTAATGTTTCGTGATCCACTGAGATCATTGAAAGGTTGGTGCCACTGCAGCCAGGGACCCCTGATGAAATCCCTGCTTTTGTCCTCCTGTGCAATGTGCAACCAGGATGCGTTGGTGTCCTGGGGAGATTCTCTTCCACCCTTGGAAGGGAAGAGAATCTCCTTGCATGTTGTGACTCCCTCCATAAGCATATGGAGGCAGTCATTGGAGAGCCTGGGTGCAACCGTCCACCTTTGTGCAGTGCTTGTCAGTGTTTAGAGCATCTCAGTGCTGTCAAACACTGACAGAACAACTGTCAAACTCAATGTGGCCGTGGTCCCTTTAAGGAAACCGACTGATGACGTGCCATCAAATGATGTCATCAGACCTGCTTCCTGTTAATTGGCCGGGAAGCCCGCAAGGCGGGCTTAACAAAGCCAATCAAGGGAAAATCCCTTTGACAGCATCTCGGAGTGGGACTGGAATCCGGAAACCAGCTATCCCGCCACCATTCCAACGCCGCTGAGAAAATCTAACCCTTTGTTTCTGTCTTCACGGAAGAAGACACAAAAAAACTTCCGGAAATAGTGGAGAACCAAGGCTTTAGCGAGAATGAGGAACTGAAAGAAATTAGTATTAGTAAAAAAATAGTACTAGAGAAATTAATGAGACTGGAAGCCAATAAATCCCCTGGACCTGATGGCCTACATCCTAGCATTTTGAAATAGTTGGCTATAGAGATAGTGGATGCATTGGTTGTCATCTTCCAAAATTCTACAGATTCTAGAACGGTTCCTGTGGATTGGAAGGTAGCAAATGTAACTGTACTATTTAAGAAAGGAGAGAGAGCGAAAATGGGGAACTACAGACCAGTTAGCCTGACATCAGTAGCAGGGAAAATGTTAGAATCTATTATTAAGGACGTGGTAACAGGGCACTTAGAAAATAATAATAGGATTGGGCAGAGTCAACATGGACTTATGAAAGGGAAATCGTGTTTGACGAATCTGTTAGAGTTTTTTGAGGTTGTAACTAGCAGTTGTAACTGCAACAAGACCTGGACGACGTTGAGGCTTGGGCTGATAAGTGGCAGGTAACATTCGTGCCACAGAAGTGCCAGGCAATGACTATCTCCAACAAGCGAGAGTCTAATCACCACCTCTCGACATTCAATGGCATTACCATCGCCGAATCCGCCACCATCAACATCCTGGGGGTCACCATTAACCAGAAACTTAACTGGACCAGCCACAAGAGCAGGTCAGAGGCTAGGTATTCTGCAGCGAGTGTCTCACCTCCTGACTCCCCAAAGCCTTTCCACCATCTACAAGGCACAAGTAAGGAGTGTGATGGAATACTCTCCACTTGCCTGGATGAGTGCAGCTCCAACAACACTCAAGAAGCTCGACACTATCCAGGACAAAGCAGCCTGCCTGATTGGCACCCCATCCACCACCTTAAACATTCACTCCCTCCACCACCGGCGTACCGTGGCTGCAGTGTGTACCATCTACAAGATGCACTGCAGCAACTCGCCAAGGCTTCTTCGGCAGCATCTCCCAAACCCACAACCTCTTCCACCTAGAAGGACAAGGGCAGCAGGCGCATGGGAACACCACCACCTCCAAGTTCCCCTCCAAGTCACACACCATCCTGACTTAGAAGTATATCGCCGATCCTTCATTGTCGCTGGGTCAAAATCCTGGAACTCCCTACCTAACAGCACTGTGGGAGTACCATCACCACACGGATTGCAGCGGTTCAAGAAGGCAGCTTACCACCACCTTCTCAAGGGTAACTAGGGATGGGCAATAAATGCTGGTCCTCATCTGTGTCATGTGCAGCAGAACTCATGTGCGAACTCTCCCTCCGGGCCATTTGACTGCACCCGATATTGGCCCACCTGTTGAGCGCTAAGCCAATCAGCAGCATGTTTCGTGCTGAGATCAGCAGCATGTTTTTTACTGCAATCTTTATAATGAGCAGGCAGCATGAATTTTGTGTGCTGCCTGGACCACTTTCAACGGGCGCAGGCAAGTAGCGCTGGCATTTGACACCACTCGTTTTCGGGCCTTATTCAATTTCTAGGCCAGGGACTTTACACATGGAATGAACTGTCAGGTAGAGTAATGGAGGTGAAAGACTGGAATCAATTAGGAAATTGTTGTATGTCAGAATAGGGGGGATTGTAGTATATTTGTGGATAGATGAGCTAAGAAAATGCTGCTAGGCCTTCCTTATCTGTATCCATCTTGTGACTAGAAACTCACTGAACTGGTCAATAATGCATTAAGTTGTCATAAAACTGATCCCAGTTGCTAAAGTAGTTGGAGCACTACAATTACCTTAGTGTCCTTGAGTTAGGAAGGAGGAAAAAAAAACAGCTAGGGTTCCTGCTCCTTTATGCTATCGAGTATTTTTCTGGAAAGTGTATATGCAATGTAGAAATAGGGTGCGTACAGGAGCCTTGCCAATACTATCTGGGGGTTAAATTCAGGAGCACCCACTTTTGGCACCGCCCCCCCCCCCTCCACTGGGTGAAGCATTAGTCCCCTACACACAAATGGTAAGCTCCAAGGAGCCCTGGATATTGGGCCTCGCATATCAAAGGTATTAAGGGCTATAGGGCAAATGCGGGTATATAGAGTTAGGTCACAGATCAGCCATGATCTTATTGAATGGCAGAACAAGCTCGAGGGGCTAAATGGCCTCCTCCTGTTCCTATGTTCCAAAAGGAGGGGGGATTAAGGTTCTGGAGGCCTGGTTGTCAGGGCTGAGGTTCAGGAGGAAGATCAAGGGGCCTGATTGTCGGGGCCGGGGGTCGGGAGGAAGATCACCCGGCCTGGTTGTCAGTGCCAGGGGTCGGGAGGAAGATCAAGGGGCCTGGTTGTCGGGGCCGGGGGTCGGGAAGACGATCAAGGGGCCTGGTTGTCAGGGCTGAGGTTCAGGAGGAAGATCAAGGGGCCTGGTTGTCGGGGCTGGGGGTCGGGAGGAAGATCACGGGGCCTGGTTGTCAGGGCCAGGGGTCAGGAGGAAGATCACGGGGCCTGGTTGTCAGGGTCGGAGGTCGAGAGGAACATCAAGGGGCCTGGTTGTCGGGATCGGGAGAAAGATCAAGGGGCCTGGTTGTCAGGGCTGGGGGTCGAGAGGAACATCAAGGGGCATGGTTGTCAGGGTCGGGGTCAGGAGGAACATCAAGAGGTGTGGTTGTTGGGGTCAGAGGTCGAGAGGAAGATCAAGGGGCCTGGTTGTCGGGGCCAGGGATCGAGAGGAATATCAAGGGGCCTGGTTGTCGGGGTTGGGGTCGGGAGGAACATCAAGGGGCCTGGTTGTTGGGGTCAGAGGTCGAGAGGAACATCAAGGGGCCTAGTTGTCAGGGTCAGGGTCAGGAGGAACGTCAAGGAGCCTGGTTGTTGGGGCTGGGGGTCAAGAGGAACATCAAAGGCCCCATTTTGGGGGCCTTAGGAAGCCATGTAGCACCTGAAAAATCTGATCCAATTTAGCCCCCTCTGTCTTCCTCTGTTCACTCATGAAGAATGTCACTTGGACAGTATATTGGAGGGCAACCAGCATTGGTGAAATATTACCCAACCTGCAAGAGGAAAGGGAAGAAAAATCTAAAAAATCTTAAACATCAAACTGTTGCTGATTCACTGACATACACAATACCAAGCCCAATTTGTTTGTGATTTGGACCATTCCCATTGTAACCCCAAGGGTTATTTTGTTCCTGTTAATATACTGTTTGCAGTTGTATTCTACTTTATTTCCCTGTTAGAAAGAATACACAAGAGGCTGGCACAGAATTGTATGTATAAAAATCAAATTTTCTACTTGTTTGGGATGATTTTTTTTGTGCTTTATATAGTAAGGCAGTTAATGCTGGGGAATGGATGAAGTTAGTGAATCTTGCATTTCCAGATCAAGTAGAGCACAGGACAAATGCAGAGTAAAGCAATTTTTATTCTGTCACTACAAATCGAATAGCAGAAAAGCAACCCTCACCGAAGCAGTGTGAACTTTCCATATTCCACAACAGTGCCCCTTAAGGATACACTGATTAATATTGTAAATTTAGTGCAAGTTTGTGCCTAATTCTGAGTAAGTTTGTAGAATCATAGAATGATACATCACAGAAGGAGGCTATTCGGCCCATTATGCCTGTGCTGGCTATTTGAAAGAGCTATCCAATTAATCCCCCCGCCCCGCCACGGTTTCCCCATAGCCCAACAAATTTTTCCTTTTCAGGTATTCATCCAATGACCTTTTGAAAGTTATTGTTGAATCTGCTTCCACCACCCTTTCAGGCAGTGCATTCCAGATGACAACAACTCGCTGCATAATTTTTTTTCCCTCATGTCGCCCCTGGTTCTTTTGCCAGTTATCTTAAATCTGTGTACGCTCAAAATTTAAATTGCCCTTGAGGTATCTAAGAGATGTTGTGTGGATATATAAGATTGTTAAGTGTATAGACACAGTTAACCTGGAATATTACTTTAAATTAAACTGCGGAAGTAAAACTAGGGGACACGTGTTCAAACTAATAAAAGGCAATTTTACAGATGATATCAGGAAATTCATTTTCCATACAAAGAGTGATCAATATATGGAATAGACTTCCAGATAGGATAATGGAGGCAAAAACCCTGGAAGCATTTTAGAAACAATTGCAAGCCACAATTGAGGGACGTTAGGATCTTTCTGGCTAAATGTATTAAAATAGCTTCCTAATCCATAATTATTTTATGATCTTGGGATTATGTAGCAGCGCACAAATAATTACATTTGAACATAATAAGGGGCTCGATTTTCATTGAGCCGTGGAGGCGGGCTTGGAGGCGTGTGGGGGGTTAAATTCACAAAAACTAGGGGCGGGACCCCCCCCCCCCCCATCTGGTTGCCGACTCCGAGCAATTTTAAATCAGTCGTGTCTGATAGACCCGAATTCGTCCCACATCCAACAGGCGGGTCTGGTCGTTAAGGCCCTTAACAACCACTAAATGGCCTCTATAATCCTATTTTGAAAGGCCCTTGCGAATTTAACCCTTTTCTCACCTGAAACACGCCTGGTGGGAAACACAAATGTGAAAGCTGGCGGGAGCACTATTGGATTTTTTTCTCCTGCTCCTGCTCTTGGCACTCTTTTAACCGCTGCTCCCAATCTCGGAGCTCTTTGTGCCACTGCTCCCGCTCTCGGCGCTCTTTACACCACTGCTCCCACTCTCGGCGCTCTTTATACCACTGCTCCCACTCTCGGCGCTCTTTATACCGCTGCTCCTGTTCTCGGCGCCCTTTATACCGCTGCACCCACTCCAGGCGCTCTTTATACAGCTGCTCCTGCACTCGGCGCTCTTTTTAACACTGCTCCTGCTCTCGGCACTCTTTTTACCGCTGCTCCCGCTCTCGGTGCTCTTTGCGCTGCTGCTCCCACTCTCGGCGCTCCTTATACCGCTGCTCCCGCTCTCGGCGCTCTTTATATTACTGCTCCCGCTCTCGACGCTCTTTATACCGCTGCTCCCGCTCTCGGCGCTCTTTTTACCGCTGCTCCTGCTCTTGGCACTCTTTATACCGCTGCTCCCGCTCTCGGCGCTCTTTTTACCGCTGCACCTGCTCTCGGCACTCTTTTTACCGCTGCTCCCACTCTCGGTGCTCTTGTGCTGCTGCTCCCGCTCTCGGTGCTCTTTATACCACAGCTCCCGCTCTCGGCGCTGTTTATACCGCTGCTCCCGCTCTCAGTGCTCTTTGTGTCACTGCTCCCACTCTCAGCGCTCATTATACCGCTGCTCCCGCTCTTGGCACTCTTTACACCGCTGCTCCCGCTCTCTGTGCTCTTTATGCCACTGCTCCCGCTCTTGGCACTCTTTATACCGCTGCTTCTGCTCTCGGCACTCGTTATACCGCTGCTCCCACACTCGGCACTCTTTATACCTCTGCTCCTGCTCTCGGCGCTCTTTATAGCGCTGCTCCCGCTCTCAGTGCTCTTTATGCTGCTGCTCCCGCTCTCGGCGCTCTTTATACCGCTGCTCCCGCTCTCGGCGCTCTTTATACCGCTGCTCCGATTCTCGGTGCTCTTTGTGCCACTGCTCCCGCTCTCGGCGCTCTTTGTGCCACTGCTCCCGCTCTCGGTGCTCTTTATACCGCTACTCCCACTCTCGGTGCTCTTCGCTGCTCCCACTCTCGGCAGTCTTTGTGCTGCAGCTCCCGCTCTCGCCGCTCTTTATACCGCTGCTCCCGCTCTCGGCGCTCTTTATACCACTGCTCCTGCACACGGTGCTCTTTTTACCGCTGCTTCTGCTCTCAGCACTCTTTACACTTCTGCTCCTGCTCTCGGTGCTCTTTATACCGCTGCTCCTGTTCCCGGCACTCTTTATACCACTGCTTCTGCTCTCGGCACTCGTTATACCGCTGCTCCCACACTCGGCACTCTTTATACCTCTGCTCCCGCTCTCAGTGCTCTTTATACCGCTGCTCCGGCTCTCGGTGCTCTTTGTGCCACTGCTCCCGCTCTCGGCGCTCTTTATACCACTGCTCCCACTCTCGGCGCTCTTTATACCGCTACTCCCGTTCTCGGCACTCCTTATACCGCTGCTTCTGCTCTCGGCGCTCTTTGTGCCGCTGCTTCCACTCTCGGCGCTCTTTATACCACTGCTTCCACTCTCGGCGCTCTTTATACCGCTGCTCCCGCTCTCGGCGCTCTTTATACTGCTGCTCCCATTCTCGGCGCTCTTTATTTTTTTTAATTTTTTTTTTAATTCATTGATGGAATGTGGGCGTCACTGGCTAGGCCTGCATTTAGTGCCCATCCCTAATTGCCCTTGAGAAGATGGTGGTGAGCTGCCTTCTTGAACCGCTGCAGTCCATATGGTGTAGGTACACTCACAATGCTGTTAGGAAGGGAGTTCCAGGATTTTGGCCCAGCGACAGTGATGGAACGGTGATACAGGTCCAAGTCAGGATGGTGTGTGGCTTGGAGGGGAACTTGTAGGTGGTGATGTTCCCATGTGTCTGCTGCCCTTGTCCTTCTAAGTGGTAGAGGTCGCGGGTTTGGAAGGTGCTGTTGAAGGAGCTTTGGCAAGTTGCTGCAGTGCATCTTGTAGATGGTACACACTGCAGCCACAGTGCGCCGGTGGTGGAGGGAGTGAATGTTGAAGGTGGTGGATGGAGTGCCAATCAAGCGGGCTGCTTTATCCTGAATGGTGTCGAGCTTCTTGAGTGTTGTTGGAGCTGCACTCATCCAGGCAAGTGGAGAGTATTCCATCACACTCCTGACTTGTGCCTTGTAGATGGTGGAATGGCTTTGGGGAGTCAGGAGGTGAGACACTCGCCGCAGAATTCCCAGCCTCTGGCCTGCTCTTGTAGCCACAGTATTTATATGGCTGGTCCAGTTCAGTTTCTGATCAATGGTAACCCCCAGGATGTTGATAGTGGGGTTTCAGCGATGGTAATGCCATTGAATGTCTAGGGGAGATGGTTAGTGTAGTGTCCGTGTGTAGATAAAGACACTGAAGACAGGAGTTGGTTCATAAGTATTTACTAAGCAAGTCTGGGGGGGGGTTTCTAAAGGATATACACAATACACAGGCTTATATAGCCCAAGTGGCAATTACCGGCATTACGCACACCTGGGGCTCTTAAAGGCACATACACCATAATTGCTCTTAAAGGCACATACACCACAATTCCTCCCCTTCTAACTAACTAGTACATCATATTTTAAGTAATTATTAATTACATGTTATATGCAAAATAATATACATTGCTGTATTAATTAATTATAAGTTAGTCTCTCAGGAGGCTTCCTGACTCGGTCCGGATAACGCCTCGGGGGTGTAGTAGTTTCTGGTGGTGTAGTAGGTTCTTCTGGCAAGGCTGATTCGGCTTGAAGGCCAGTGTCGGGTTCATCGGGCTCCAGTATCACCGGATCGGAGGTAGATATGGGTATCTCTACTTCATCGTTAGATGTATAGAGTGGTGGTGTAGGTTGTCCCTTTTCGGATGACTTGATGATTTGGTCAGCATGGCGCCTTATTATGCTGTCTCCGATGTCCACGGTATACATCAGTGGTCCTAATCGTGTGCAGATAGTTCCAGGCTGCCATTTCTCGGTACGGTAGTCCCGGGCCAAAACCGGTTGGCCTAGCTGGAAGGCCCTAGTTGACCTTTCATTCATGCCCTGAAACTGCCGGTTCTCCACGTCCCTTCGGATGTTGGGCTTGACCAAATCCAGCTGGCATCTTAGGTTTCTATTGTAGAACATCATGGCGGGAGTTTGGTTAGTAACCATATGCGTTGCATTCCTATATGCAAATAAGAAGTTATCCACCTTGTGCTGAAGTTTTATGTCTTCATTACCCATGGCCTTGATGGCCTTCTTGAAGGTCTGGACAAACCTTTCAGCCAATCCATTGGTGGCGGGATGGTATGGGGCGGACGTGTAGTGCTTTACCCCATTGTTCTTTAAGAACTTTCTGAATTCTTCGGACACAAATTGCGGTCCATTATCAGAACATATCTGCTCCAGCAGCCCATTCCTGGCAAATATGGTCCTTAATACTGTGATGGTTTTTTCCGTGGTGGTGGAGGACATCTTTATTACCTCCGGCCACTTGGAGTGTGCATCAACTGCGATTAAGAACATTGAGTCCATAAATGGACCAGCAAAGTCGATGTGCACCCTTTGCCAGGGAGATGAGGGCCACTCCCATGGATGTAGAGGGGCCTGTGGCGGAGCATTTTGGACCTTCTGGCATCCTAGGCAGCTCTTGGTCATGTCTTCGATGTCTCCATCGATACCTGGCCACCATACAAACGCCCTAGCTAGGTTCTTCATTTTCACTCCACCCAGATGCCCCTCGTGAAGCTCCTTTAGCACTTTATCCTGGAGTTTGGGTGGAATCACCACTCTGGATCCACACATCAAGGTTCCTCGGCACACTGACAGCTGTTCTCTTCTTTGCGAGAATGCTGGCAACAGTGGTTCGCCATGTGCTGGCCATCCCTTCACTGTTAAATCGTAGACCCGTGAGAGAGTAGGGTCATTTCTTGTCTCCCTTTCAATGGCAGAATTTGTCACCGGTAGACATTCCACTATGGTAGAGTGGAATATCTCTACTGGGTCTACTGTAGGTGCCTCTTCTATCGTTGGCAACAGTAGGCGTGATAAACCGTCAGCATTCCCATGCTGTTTTGACCCTTTGTATTCAATGTTGTATTGGTGTGCCCCTAGAAAAAGGGACCACCTCTGTAGTCTTTGTGCCGTCATAATGGGGACACCTTTTTTAGGGTTGAATATGGAGATGAGGGGTTGATGGTCAGTCAGCAAGGTAAATTTTTGTCCGTGTAGGTAATGGTTGAATTTCTTCACTCCCCATACCAGGCTGAGTGCTTCCCTGTCTATCTGGGCATAGTTACGCTCAGCTGAGTTCAATGAGCGTGACGCAAAAGCTATCGGCCGTTCCGAGCCATCAGGGAATCTATGGGACAATACCGCTCCTATGCCGTAAGGGGATGCATCGCACGCCAGTCTGATTGGTAGTGATGGGTTGTAATGAGCCAAAATTTTCTCGGATGTGATTAAGTCTTTACATTTATGGAAGGCACGTTTACAGTCTTCGTTCCATTTCCAAATCACGCCTGTCTGTAGAAGATCATTAAGAGGGTGTAGAATAGTTGATAAGTTCGGTAAAAATTTATGATAGTAATTTATTAATCCCAGGAATGACCTTAATTGTGAAACATTTTCAGGTGCTGGGGCTTTTATAACTGCTTCAATTTTTTCAGGTGACTTATGCAACCCTTCTTTATTAATTATGTGGCCACAATATGATATCTGATTTTGGAAAAATTCGCACTTGGGGCGATTTGCTCGTAGGCCGTGTTCTTTCAGCCTAGTGAGCACCTGCTCCAAATTGGCAAGGTGCTCGTTGTTGTTTTCTCCTGTTATAAGGATGTCGTCTAGGTAGCATTGAGTCCCCGGAATCCCTTGCAGGACTTGCTCCATAGCTCTTTGCCAGATATCTGGAGCTGATGCTATTCCAAAAACCAGTCGATTGTACTGGTACAGGCCTTTGTGTGTGTTTATTGTGAGATATTTTTTAGAGGTCTCCTCAACCTCCATCTGTAGATATGCCTGTGCCAAGTCAATTTTTGTGAAACGTTTCCCTCCGGATAGTGAGGCGAAAATATCTTCTATCCTCGGAAGAGGATACTGTACCGTGTGAAGGACCGGGTTTACAGTCACCTTAAAGTCCCCACAGATGCGAATTTTTTTCTGTTCCTCAGAGTTATTTTTCAATGTTTTTTTCATGACTGGAACGATGGGTGTTGCCCATTCGCTCTAATCTATTTTGGATAATACGCCTGCCTTTTCCAAATTCTTCAGCTCTGCCTCGACTGCCGGACGTATTGCGTATGGCACCGGTCTTGCCTTAAAAAATTTTGGAATTGCTGTATCTTCCACTTTTATTGAGGCGGTGATGCCTTTCAAGGTTCCTAGTTTCTCTTGAAACACTTCTTTGGCGTTGGCCAAGATGTCTTTTAATCGTTCAGGTATGATGTCATCATTGTTTTTTTCCTTACTGGTCACCGTCAGTGCCTGAATGGAGTGCCAGTCTAAACGTATCTTCCTTATCCATTCACGTCCCAACAACGGTGGACCACCATCTTGTAGAATGTATAAATACAACTTTTGCATTTCTTTGCCGTTGTATACCACAGGCACCCTTATTTTTCCTTTGGGGTAGACTTTCTGCCCTGTATATGTTTTTAAGATAATGGATGTGTCTTTTAGAGGTATATGCGAAAATAGCCTCTCGTAATCTCGTCGATTTATTACGGTTAGAGCTGATCCTGTATCTAGCTCCATTTTAACTGGGGACCCTGCTATTGTGAGGGTAACCCAAATGGTTTGGTAATCCTCTTTGGCAAGTACATTATGTAATTTGAGACAGCTTAGTCTCTTGTTTCCGGAGTCGCTATCGCTATTCTGGTCTTCGGAGCTATTGTCCGTCATCATTTGTACCTTCCTGTACTTTTCTTTATTGATTTTTTGTTTTCTGTCAGTGGATTTATTTTGTCCAGATTGGCATACCCGTGCAATGTGTCCAATCTTACCACATTGCCTGCATGCTTTGCCCTTGAACCAGCAGTCCCTCTGGTTATGGGTGGATCTGCCGCAGCGATAACATCTTCCGAACTCCTGTGTCATTTTATGGGTGCCGAAGTCCTGTGTCTCTTGTTGTATCTCTGCAGCTCCTTTTGCTGCTGCTTCGTATGATACAGCCATACTGAAAGCTTTGTCCAATGTTAAATCTTTTTCAGAAAGCAGTCTTTTTTGTGTTCCTTCACTTAAGAGACCGCAAACAAATTTGTCTCGAAGATAATCCGATAGTCCTGCTCCGAATTGGCAGTACTTTGATAGCTTTCTTAATTCGGTTAGGTAATCAGCGTTACTTTCATTCTTGTGTTGATTTCTCTTGAAGAACTTGAATCGTTCCGCTATCAGCAGCGGTGTTGGGTTTAAATGCTCCTGCAGGGTATCAACAATTTCTTTAAAAGTCTTGTCCTTTGGTTTGGCTGGAGTGATTAAATTTCGTAACAGCCCGTATGTCTTCGCGCCCATTAAGTTCAGAAGTACTGAAGCTTTTTTTTCATCTGTTATTCCATTTGCAGTGCAATAAACCTCTACTCTTTCCATGTATGTGGTCCAATCTTCTATTTCGCCATCAAAAGCCTCAATATTACCAGATTTAGGCATTTCAGAAAAGATATGGCGCTTCCCGCGCTTTCCCACCGCTGCTACCGATAACAACGCTGTTTTACTGTGGTTTCCGTTTATTCACTGTTGGAGACTCGTTCCCGACGGAGGTCTAAACGCTGACCTGCTTGCCGCGCCAGCCGTCTCTCGAGTGCACCCTCCCAGTCCGTTATTGCTTGCCTCCGATTTCACTGCCTGTCTCAGCTGTAGAGCCCGCCGCTGGAGCTCCAGCCTGACGCCCAGGAAGGATTAGCGCAGTACCTGTCACCAGCTTGGCCAGCTGGTGAAACCACAGTTTCTCTTACTTCCTTGAGTCTTCTGGACGCTGGAGGAATCGATGTCCTTGAGGTGCTGCCGAATTGCAGGTAAGTCCGTTTCCACTTCGTCGCCACTGTAGTGTCCGTGTGTAGATAAAGACACTGAAGACAGGAGTTGGTTCATAGGTATTTACTAAGCAAGTCTGGGGGGGGTTTCTAAAGGATATACACAATACACAGGCTTATATAGCCCAAGTGGCAATTACCGGCATTACGCACACCTGGGGCTCTTAAAGGCACATACACCATAATTGCTCTTAAAGGCACATACACCACAGTTAGCTTCTCGCTTGTTGGAGATGGTCATTGCCTGGCACTTGTGTGGTGCGAATGTTACTTGCCACTTGTCAGCCCAAGTCTGAATGTTGTCCAGGTCTTGCTGCATATGGACATGGACTGCGTCAGTATCTGACGAGTCTCGAATGGTGCTGAACAGTGTGCAATCATCAGCGAACATCCCCACTTCTGACCTTATGATGGAGGGCAGGTCATTGATGAAACAGCTGAAGATGGTTGGGCCTAGGACACTGCCCTGAGGAACTCCTGCAGTGATATCATGTGATTGAGATGAATGACCTCCAACAACCACAGCCAACTTCCTTTGTGCTAGGTATGATTCCAACCAATGGAGAGTTTTCCCCTTGATTCCCATTGACTTTAGTTTTGCTAGGGCTCCTTGATGCCACACTCGGTCAAATGCTGCCTTGATGTCAAGGGCAGTCACTCTCACCTCACCTCTTGAGTTCAGCTCTTTTGTCCATATTTGGACCAAGGCTGTAATGAGGTCAGGAGCTGAGTGGCCCTGGCGGAACCCAAACTGGGCGTCAGTTAGCAGGTTATTGCTGCGTAAGTGCCGCTTGATAGCACTGTCGACGACACCTTCCATCACTTTGCTGATGATTGAGAGTAGACTGATGGGACGGTAATTGGCCGGGTTGGATTTGTCCTGCTTTTTGTAGACAGGACATACTTGGGCAATTTTCCACTGCTGACTATCAACTGCAGGTCAACCATTAAAGAAGAAATTTGATCAGCCATGATTTGCAGGTGGCAGGACTTAGTGGTCTCAGGTCTGGGGCAACTTTTAGAAGGCTTAACCACACCTCTGGAAGGTTGGAGCCTCACACCCATCTCCAGTGTGACCTCCTGGGAAACCCCTCTCGCCACCATCACTCAGCGCTTCCTCAACGGAGGCATATACCAGAAACATAGAAACATAGAAGATAGGAGCAGGAGTAGGCCTTTCGGCCCCTCGAGCCTGCTCCGCCATTCAATGAGATCATGGCTGATCATCCAAATTCAGTACCATGTCCCTGCTTTCTCCCCATATCCCTTGATCCCTTTAGCCTTAAGAAATATATCCAACTCCTTCATGAATATATTTAATGAATTGGCCTCCACTGCCTTCTGTGGAAAAGAATTCCACAGGTTCACCACTCTCTGGGTGAAGAAAATCCTCCTCATCTCAGTCCTAAATGGCTTACCCCTTATCATTAGACTGTGACCTCTGGTTCTGGACTCCCCCGCCATCGGGAACATCCTTCCTGCATCCAGTCTGTCCAGTCCTGTTAGAATTTTATAAGTTTCAATGAGATCCCCTCTCATTCTTCTAAACTCCAGCGAGTATAAGCCCAATCGACCCAATCTCTCCTCATAAGTCATTCCAGCCATCCCAGGTATCAGTCTGGTGAATCTTCGCTGCACTCCCTCCATGGCAAGAACATCCTTCCTCAGATAAGGCGACCAAAACTGCACACAATACTCAAGGTATGGTCTCTCCAAGGCCCTGTACAACTGCAGTAAGACATCCTTGTTCCTGTACTCAAACCCTCTCGCTACGAAGGCCAACATGCCAGTTGCCTTCTTAACCACCTGCTGCACCTGCATGCTTACCTTCAGCGACTGGTGCACAAGGACGCCCAGGTCTCATTGCACTTCCCCTTCTCCCAATCTATTGCCATTCAGATAATAATCTGCCTTGCTGTTTTTGCCACCAAAGTGGATAACCTTGCATTTATCCACATTATACTGCATCTGCCATGCTTCTGCCCAATCACCCAACCTGTCCAAATCATACTGGAGTTTCTCAGCATCCTCCTCACAGCACACACGCCCACCCAACTTTGTGACGTCTGCAAACTTGGAGATATTACATCTAGTTCCCTCGCCTAGATCATCTATCATCTATATATATTGCTCGTCTGTCTGTCTGTTTGTCTGTCTGTCCTCTATACACTCAAAAGTTATAGAGCGTACCTACACGTGTGTTGCATCAAAAGAAAGCTTACGATTCCGGAATGGTCATAAGCATATTTACTTTTTGGTGAGACAAAAATTGTGCCGACGGTATCCAAAAAACGTTCAAAATTCCGTTCATTATCCGCTCATTAGCATTGAGTGACTATGATGTCGAAGAGCTGCTATGATGTCAGAGCAGTTTTTGTGCTGTCATAAAGGAATCAATGCTTTCACTGTGCCCAGCCTACTCAGCTGGGGTGACTCGGGCCAGGCCTCTTCCTCTCTTCTCTATCTCCTTCCCTCACTCCCTCCTTCTCTCTCTCTCTCCTTCCCTCTATCTCTCTCTCTCTCCTTCCCTCTCTCTCTCCTTCCCTCTCTGCCTCTCCCTCTCTCCTTCCCTCTCTCTCTCTGTCTCTCTCTCCTTCCCTCTCTGTCCCTCCTTCCCTCTCTCTCTCTCTCTCTCTCTCTCCTTCCCTCTCTCTCACTGTCTCTCCTTCCCTCTCTCTCTCTCTCTCTCCTTCCCTCTCTTTCTCTCTCTCTCCTTCCCTCTCTCTCTCTCTCTCTCCTTCCCTCTCTTTCTCTCTCTCGCCTTCCCTCTCTGTCTCTCTTTCTCCTTCCCTCTCTGTCTCTCTCTCTCCTTCCCTCTCTCCTTCCCTCTCTCTCTCTCCTTCCCTCTCTGTCTCTCTCCTTCCCTCTCTGTCTCTCTCTCTCTCTCTCTCTCTCTCTCCTTCCCTCTCTCTCTCTCTCTCTCTCTCCTTCCCTCTCTCTCTCCTTCCCTCTCTGTCTCTGTCTCTCTCTCCTTCCCTCTCCAAACGGGGCGATACCGAATTTCTAGCCCTCTCCCTCTCTCTCCCCCCAATCTCTCTCCCCGTCTCTTTATCTCTCTCTCTGTCTCCCAGTCTCTCTCTCTCTGTCTCCCAGTCTCTCTATCTCTTCCCCCAGTCTCTCTCTCTCTCTCCCCCAGTTTCTCTCTCTCTCCCCGTCTCTCTCTCCCCCCTCAGTCTCTCTCTCTCTCTCTCTCTCTCTCCCCCAGTCTCCCAGTCACTCTCTCTCCCCCAGTCTCCCAGTGTCTCTCTCTCCTCCAGAGTCTCCCTCCTCCAGTCTCTCTCTCCCAGTCACTCTCTCTCTCCGTCTCTCTCTCTCTCTCTCTCTCCCCCAATCTCTCTCTCGCTCCCCGTCTCTCTATCTCTCTCTCTCTGTCTCCCAGTCTCTCTATCTCTCTCTCCCCAGTCTCTCAATTCAATTCAATTCCATTCAAATCGCTTTATTGGCATGATAAGGTACATCTTATGTTGCCAAAGCATCGAAAAACATTTATGGTTGAACACATAAACGCAGATCTATTCATACAGTGTATAAACAGATATATCCCTGAGTGTATAAATATACATTCGTATAATTTGTATATACTCTTTTCTTAGGTTTACTGGTTGTCCCTCTGTTTATGGCAAGCTGTAACATAGTGTGCCGCTAAGGTTACACAGTTTCTCTGTTCCCCTAGTAGGTATGGGAGTTTTTGGTCGTCATTCAAATTTCTGAATTCAGGGCATATTTGTGTGAATTTTTGGTAGAAATTCTCCCTGATGCCCTGATATTTTCCACAAGCTGTGAGGAAGTGCATCTCTGTCTCCACCACTCCCTGACTGCAGTGAGAGCATATCCTGTCCTCTCTCTCTCTCTCTCTGTCTCCCCCAGTCTCTCTCTCTCTCTCTCTCCCCCGTCTCTCTCCCCCGTCTCTTTCTCTCTCTCCCCGTCTCTCTCTCTCTCTCTCTCCCCCGTCTCTCTCTGTCCCTCTCCCCCAGTCTCTCTCTCTCTCCCGTCTCTCTCTCTCCCCCAGTATCTCTCTCTCTCCCGTCTCTCTCTCTCCCCCAGTATCTCTCTCTCCCCGAGTCGCACTCTCTCCCCCCCCTCAGTCTCTCTCTCTATCTCCCCAGTCTCTCTCTCTATCTCTCTCCCCGTCTCTCTCTCTCTCCCCCCTCAGTCGCTCTCTCTCTCCCCCCAGTTTCTCTCTCTCTCTCCCAGTCTCTCTCTCTCTCCCCAGTCTCTCTCTCTCTCCCCCAGTCTCTCTCTCTCCCCCCAGTCTCTCTCTCTCTCCTCCAGTCTCTCTCTCCCCCAGTCTCTCTCTCCCCCCAGTCTCTCTCTCTCTCCCCTCCAGTCTCTCTCTCCCCCAGCCTCTCTCTCCCCCCAGTCTCTCTCTCTCTCTCCCCCACTCTCCCCTCTCCCCCCAGTCTCTCTCTCTCTCTCCCCCACTCTCTTCCTCTCCCTCCACTCTCTCCCTCTCCCCCCAAGTCTCTCTCTCTCTCTCTCTCCCCTCAGTCTCTCTCTCTCTCCCCCCCACCCCCCCGGTCTCTCTCTCTCGCGCTCTCTCTCTCTATCTCCCCAGTCTCTCTCTCTCTCCCCAGTCTCTCTCTCCCTTCCCCCATCTCTCTCTCTCCCCCAGTCTCTCTCTCTCTCTCCCCGTCTCTCTCCCCAGTCTCTCTCTCTCTCCCCCTCTGTCTCTCTCTCTCTATCTCCCCATTCCCTCTCTCTCTCCCCAGTCTCTCTCCCCCTAGTCTCTCTACTCTCTCTCTCTCTCTCTCCCCCGCCTCTCTCTCTCTCCCCAGTCTCTCTCTCTCCCCCTCATTCGCTCTCTCTCTCCCCCTCAGTCTCTCTCTCTCTCTATCTCCCCAGTCTCTCTCTCTCCCCAGTCTCTCCCTCTCTCTCTCCCCGTCTCTCGCTCTCTCTCTCCCCCCTCAGTCGCTCTCTCTCTCCCCCTCAGTCTCTCTCTCTCTATCTCCCCATTCTCTCTCTCCCCAGTCTCTCTCCTGTCTGTGTCTGCCTTTTTCAATGGCCAGCCTATGTTCACTAAGTCTGTACATTGTCAAGGTTTTTCTCAGTTTGCTATCCTTTACCATGGTCAGGTATTCAGCCATGTTGTATTGTTTGTTTAGGGCCAAGTAGCAATTGAGTTTGTTTTGGGTTTTTGTTGTTTCTGCCCAATATGACAGATATTTTTCCTTTTGCTTAGTGACAATTGTGTTGGGTCGAATTCTCTGTGGTACGATGTCACTGTCCTGGGGCTGGTTATTGTTAGTAGTGTTAGTAGTTACTTCACTGAGTCCCAGGACTAGTTGACTGAGGGTATTCTTCTTTATGATCCCCTGGTCTCTCTCTCTCTCTCCCCCAG